>NC_053025.1:424890921-424990369 GCF_003073215.2 Triticum urartu
TCCATGCAAAGGAGAGTCCCACCCGAACATGGGACGAAGCCTTCAATCTTGTATCTTCATAGTCCAATAGTCCGGCCAAAGTATATAGTCCGGCTGTCCGAGGACCCGCTAATCCAGGACTCCCTCAATAGGTCATATCGGTAAGAGTCAAGAAATGCCTATGAATTATTCACTTGTTGTTGAACCACTTGATGTTTGGGGATTGGATTACATGGGACCTTTTCCTTCCTCTAATGGGTATACACATATTTTGGTTGCTGTTGATTATGTTACTAAGTGGGTAGAAGCTATTCCAACTAGTAGTGTTGAACACAACACCTCTATTAAAATGCTTAAGGAAGTTATTTTCCCAAGGTTTGGAGTCCCTAGATATTTAATGACTAAGGGTGGTTCACACTTTATTCGTGGTGCTTTCCGTAAAATGCTTGCCAAGTATGATGTTAACCATAGAATTGCATCACCCTATCATCCTCAGTCTAGTGGTCAAGTTGAACTTAGCAATAGAGAAATAAAATTAATTTTGCAAAAGACTGTCAATAGGTCCAGGAAGAATTGGTCTAAGAAATTAGATGATGCACTTTGGGCTTATAGAACAGCATATAAAAATCCTATGGGTATGTCTCCTTATAAAATGGTTTATCGAAAAGCTTGTGATTTGCCTCTTGAGTTAGAACATAAAGCATATTGGGAAATTAAAGAACTCAACTATGATTTTAAACTTGCCGGTGAAAATAGGTTATTTGATATTAGCTCATTAGATGAATGGAGAACCCAAGCTTATGAAAATGCCAAGTTGTTTAAAGAAAAAGTTAAAAGATGGCATGATAAAAGAATCCAAAAGCGTGAGTTCAAAGTTGGAGAATATGTTCTTTTGTACAACTCTCATTTCGGATTCTTTGTAGGAAAAGTCCTCTCCAAATGGGAAGGACCCTATGTTATCGAGGAGGTTTATCGGTGTGGAGCTATCAAAATAAATAATACCAAAGGTACTAACCCGAAGGTTGTTAATGGGCAACGAATAAAACAATATATTTCAGGTACGCCCATTAATGTCGAAAGCAATATTATCCAAACTATGACACCACAAGAGCACATAAAAGAAACCTTCCAGAACACTCCAGAATCGTTAAAAAGAGGAGGTATGTGATACGGTAAGTAAACGGACTCCCAAAAATCCGCAAAAATATTTTCTGTCTGTTTTGGAAAATAAAAAATAGGTAAATAAGAAACTACCGGGAAGGTCACCCTAGTGGGCACAAGACACCGGGGTGCAGCGCGCCCAGGTGGGTTGTGCCCACCTCGGGTACCTTCCGGACTCCGTTTTTCTTCCGTTTGCTTGTTTCCCAAAAAAACTTTATATACCCCCCGAACCTATTGACCACCGTATCATGGAGAAATCTTTTGTTCTCTTTTCTTGTTGTTTTCGGCCATATCTGTTGAGACAGGCATCATGTATTCTTCTTCCTCCAACAAAGTGGAAGAGGATGCGTGGTTGATGAAGATCGAGCTGAAGAGTGAAGAGCGTGTAGAAGCTGTCGAAGGGGATAAGAGCAAGGAGGCTACTGGAGATCAAGCGCCGGTGGCTGAGCAGACCTAGCCTGTCGAGGAAGAATAGGATATCCTTAAACCTTACTATGCTCGTCTTACCCCGACTAAGATTGAAGCCTCTCGAATCATTAAAATAGTTCATGTGCAAAATAATATCTCACTCGTGAAAATATTCTACATCAAGAGCACATCATCTTCCTCCGGAGCGTCATCCATAGATTGGAGAATCTCTTGATCATTAAGGACAGGATCGCCTCTACTTCATCACCACCACCTTCTTCATCACCAAAAGAAAATTGAGTATCGGGTATGGGCACTCCCCTTGGCTTCCGCCAAGCTTGGGGGAGGTGCCCCGGTATCGTATCACCCCCACTATCTTTTGCCTGTACTTATCTTAGTTTGATCCATGGTTATATTTTACTTTAGATGAATAAAAATTTAGTTCGATCCTTTCTTTTTGAGAGTTTGCTTAGTGATCTATCCTTGTAATCGTGTGCGAGATATATAATAAAGTTTAGTTCGAGTTTTTGCTTTATTTACTTTCATGTTCCAATAAAAAGAAAGGAAATAAATGAAAAAGATCATATGCTAATCTTATGGTAGGTGATTACACGACATAAGGAAAAGTATAAGTAGGAAATTTTATTAGAGATTGACAAACATAGCATTGGTCAATGATGAAACTCATGAAAGAATTTATAAGGGAAGAGAAGATTCACATATAAATACACTATCCTGGAAATCTTTTGTGATTGTGATCCCCCAACAAAATATTATATGCCAAAATTGTTGACGTTGGACAAGGAAGACAACGTAATGATTTATGTATGTTCATATTCACATAGAAGTTATATTGTCATAGATCCTTCAACATGTGGTGCTTTCCCCCATCTTTGCTCGCCAAAAATTCCGCACTAAGTAGAGATACTACTTGTGCATCCAAAAACCCTTAAACCCAAATCTTATTTTCAAGAGTCCACCATACCTACCTAGGGATTGAGCAAGATCCCTCAAGTAAGTTGTCATCGGTGCAATAAGGCAATAAAAATTGCTTCTAAAAATGTAAGATCATTTAGTGTAAGAGAAAATTGAGCGTTGTATGAACTTGTGATAGCAAAGAATAAAAGCAACAAACTGCATAATAAAGGTTGCTTTCATAAGGGGCAATATAACATGACGTTCTTTTGCACTAAGGGGTTGAGCATACAAACAAATGAGCGCATGGCAACCTCTCCTTCCCTCTGCGAAGGGCCTATATTTTACTTTTATGTATTTACTTCTATGCATGAGTCAAAGTTTTTCTCTCTATTCCTTTTTATTTTTCTCCTTTGGCAAGCATCATGTGGTGAGGAAAGATCTAGGCACATATGTCTAGTTGAATATGGGTAGCATGAGTTATTATTGTTGACATCACCATTGAGGTGAATACGTTGGGAGGCGAAACTATAAGCCCCTATATTTCTTTGTGTCCGGTTGAAACATTTTGCTCATGTGTATGCGGTGAGTGTTAGCAATCATAGAAGACTATATGATGGTTGAGTATGTGGACTTGCCTAAAGGCTTTGATACGTGACCCTTTCCTAAAAACATGATGAATTGTAGTTGCAAAGTTGACTGAGAACATAGTTTGTTGGTTTCCAATAGAGTTTATGCTTTATACTTCAAAAGTGTGATGAATTGTTACTTGTTCATGAGAAGTCTATGATAAAATTTCTATGATGAAGGTTTTATGTTAAAGTTTGTTGCTGCTATAATAATTCACATGATGCTTCTATGTCTGTATTTTGTTTTTATCGACACCTCTCTCTCTCTCTCTCTCTCTAAGCATGTGGACATGTTTTTCGATTTCGGTTTTCGCTTGAGGCCAAGCGAGGTCTATGCTTGGGGGAGTTGATACGTCCATTTTGCATCATGTTTACCTACTGTTATTTATAATGTTTTTATGCATAATAATGTTTTTTGAAGAAATTCCAATGCCTTTTATCTCATAATATGCAAGGTACACACAAAGAGGGAGAATTCCAGCAGCTGGAAATCTAGACCTGAAAAAGCTACGTCAGGCTACCTATTCTGCACAACTCCAAATGAGTTGAAACTTAACGGGGAATTTTTATGGAATATATAAGAAATATTGGAGTCAATAAGTACCAGAGGGGTCCCATGAAGTAAACATGCCCTAGAGGCAATAATAAAGTTGTTATTTTATATGTCCTTATATCATGATAAATGTTTATTATTCACGATAGAACTATATTAACCGGAAACTTGATACATGTGTGGATACAAAGACAAAACACCAAGTCCCTAGTAAGCCTCTACTAGACTAGCTCATTAATCAAAGATGGTTAAGTTTCCTAACCATAGACATGTGTTGTCATTTGATGAACGTGATCACATCATTAGGATAATGATGTGATGGACAAGACCCATCCGTTAGCATAGCATATTGATCGTTCAGTTTTATTGCTATTGCTTTCTTCATGTCAAATACATATTCCTTCGACTATGTGCTATCAAATGTCACAACGTAACTGGGTGACTATAAAGATTCTCTACAGGTATCTCCGAAGGTGTTTGTTGGGTTGGCATAGATCGAGATTAGGATTTGTCACTCTGAGTATCGGAGAGGTATCTCTGGGCCCTCTCGGTAATACACATCATAAGAAGCCTTGCAAGTAAAGTGACTAATGAGTTAGTTGCAAGATCATGTATTACGGAAAGATTAAAGAGACTTTCCAGTAACGAGATTGAACTAGGTATGAAGATACCAACGATCGAATCTCGGGCAAGTAACATACCGATGACCAAGGGAATAACGTATGTTGTCATTACGGTTCGACCGATAAAGATCTTCATAGAATATGTAGGAACCAATATGAGCATCCAGGTTCCGCCAATGGTTATTGACCTGAGAGGTGTCTCGGTCACGTCTACATAGTTCTCGAACCCGTAGGGTGCGCACGCTTAACGTTCGATGACGATTTAGTATTATATGAGTTATGTGATTTGGTGACCGAATGTTGTTTGGAATCCCAGATGAGATCACGGACATGATGAGGAGTCTCAAAATGGTCAAGAGGTGAAGATTGATATACAGGATGATGGTATTCGGACACCAGAAGTGTTCTGGAGGGTACTGGGTACTTATCGGGTCACCAGAAAGGAGTTTCGGGCACCCCCGGCAAAGATATGGGCCTTATGGGCCAAGTGAGGGAACACACCAGCCCTGGTGCGCCCCTATAGAGGCCAGCCCTATGAGGAGGAGAAGGAAAGCGGGGAGGGCAAGAAAAGTGTGGATTAGGATTCCTATTTCACTCCTTCTCCCCCCTCTTTCCTTCCACCTCGGTTATATATGGCAGGGGGGCGCGCGGCTTGGGAGGGACTCCAAATAGGATTCCTCCTACTTGGGCGCCTCCTATGGATGCTCCTCCCTCCCTCCCACCTATATATATGAGGAGGGGGCGCCTAGCACACAACAGACAATTGCCTAGCCGTGTACGGCACCCCCTCCACAAATTACACCCCCGGTCATATTCTCACGGTGCTTAGGCGAAGCCCTGCGCGGATTATGTGACGCCCCGAGGCCGTTGCGCCAGGTGTCTTCCAGTTATTCGTTGTTGTTGCCATTTCATTCGCTTGCGTGTTGCATCCTGCCATGTCATCATCCGCATTGCATCGTCATGTTTTCAAAACTTGCATCCGTCTGGGTTCCCCCAGCTCTTTCTGTTGTCCGTTCTGAGCCCGTCCACACTCGCACGCGCCCGCGGCATGTCTGAACTAGTATTTTATAAGTGGATGAAAAATGTTCTCGGAATGGGTTGAAAGTTGGCATGCAGTGTTGTTATGTTGTCATTAGACCGCCTGTCAAATTCATCGCATTCGGAGTTCGTTTGGTAGCCCAACCATTAAACTATAGCGACAATATAGTCGGTCAAATCATCGGACGTTTTCGGTCTTCGGAAACACACGCCGGGTCTCTCTCTCTCTCTTCTATCCTCTCAGCCCGAGGCCTTCTGCACAGCCCACAAGCTCCAACCTACCCCTCTTCGCATCCGGAGCCGTACGATGCGATCGCACGGTCCGAAAACCCCTCTCTGCTCAGTTCTCAGACCCCCTCGCGCGTCCGAAAACCTTCCCCGAACCCGAACCGGACTTTCGTCACCGTTGGATCCGGAACATCCCCAAACATCTTTGTTTTCTTAATTGGGCCCCCTAACCTATTTATACGAGACCGTCCGATTTAAATCGGAGAGTCTAAACCTAATCCTTTATTTCTATAAATAGACCAACCCCAACCCTAAAAATTAGGGGCTTGTCCCAGTCAACAAATCCCCTCACCCGCCGCCGCCAGTCCTCTTCCTCCTCAGGATCCCTTCCGATCCAATCCACCTCGAGCGCTTCACCCAACCAACCACCAAGCCGATCCAAAAAAATCCATCCCCGACCAACCTCACCGGCCTCTGCTCGATCCACCCCTCAGCCCAAGCCACCCGAGCTCGTCTTCTCGCGCCTGTAGCCGTCCGAGCCACCCCTGGCTCCTCTACCTCGCCTCTTCGTTTGGCAACTAGGCGCCCAAGGCCACGCGCTCCTCCCCTCGAGCAACTCACGCCGCCGCGTACTTCCCCATCGCCTACCGCCATCGCTCGCTGCTTCGGCAGGCCACCAGAGCCAGCTAGCGCTGGATCCCTTCCTCCTCACCTCCTCTTCCCCTGCTTCTTCCTTATCCTTCCCATCCCTGTCTTTCTCTCATGCACTCTCTCTCTCAGTTACAGGATCGATGCCATGGCCGCCGCGTCGAGCACCGCCACCGGAGATCCCCGTCGCTGCCTCCATTCTCGTGTCGTTCCCGCTGTGCCCCTGCTGCGCCACCGTTTCCTTGCCGGGCCGCCAAGTCCCTCGACTCGCTGCCTCGTCGCCGTAGCAACAGCAGTAGTTCGCCAAACCCCAACAACCGTTCCTCCTCTGCCTCGCATCGCCCTCCACCGTCAAGCGCCGCCCCCGTCCGGATCCGTCAGGACCCGCCGTTCCTGACCTCCCCCGCGGTCCACCTCGCCTCGCCGTCCCCTTCGTCAAGTCCAACCGCAGCCTCCTCTGTTTGTCGCCTCCTCCAGGTCGCTGCGCCCGCACGCCAAGTTCCTGCCGGAGCTCCGTCTGCCACCGTTCCCTGGAACCGAGGCCGGACGTCTCGATCCGCCCGTTCTGTCCAGTTCCTGCCGACCCCGTCGCCAGGCCCCCCTGCCGTCGTCTTCTCCATTGCCTTGCTCCTGCTGTTGCTTTTGTTTCTTCAGAAACGAGAAGAACAATGGCTCGCCCCGTTCAGTCCCGCGCGTTGACCACGCCCTTCCTCGCTTCGATCTGACTGCGAGACCAGCGCAGCGCCTAGCCTAGATTCCCGCTGGCCTGCTTCTTCACCGACCGGCCCATGAGGCCCAATGTGAGTAGCCCCAACTTCCCCCTCTGTTGGGCTTGTCTAGATTCAGCATGTTTAGGTTTTTTCCAAATCTGTGAATTTAGTTATTTATTCCAGAGAACGCTATTTTGCAGAAAACCCCCCAAGCATTATGCATTTAATAACTCACAAATGGCGCATCATTTAAAAACAAATTATATGTGTAAAATACTTAGAATTTTGTGTAGATTAATAATCTCCAACTTTCATCCATGTTAAATATGTTTAAAATGTTGTTTGTTTAGATTTGCTTAATTGCCATGTTAAAATGCTTTAATTCATAACTAAATAACCGTAGCTCCAAACTTAACAAACTTTATATGTAAATGGGGTACAAAATGCCTAGTTTAACATGGTGGCATTACTTTGCATGTTTAACAACTCTAAAATTTGGTTTAGGGCAGAATAGTACCAACTCTAAAATTTGCATATGAGGATTTTCCGGAATTGTTGTTTGTTGTTTCCGGCCTCATTTAAACTTGTCTAAATAGTTATTTTAATTATGCCTCACCTCTTGCCATGTTAATCAACATTTAATATTGTTGGGTACATAAACGAGATCGAACAAGATAACTTGTTGTGGTGTTTCATCAATATGCAACTCGTTGCATATTGAGCTTCACTTAACTTGTAGTTTTGCTTGTGCACTTTGCCATGCCATGCCTCTTTAAACCGGACATGCATCATACTTGGTTGTGCATCATGCCATGCTTATGTGATGGTTGTTTACTATGTTGTTTGCTTCTTTCCGGGTTGCTTCCCTCGTTAGCTTCGGTTCCGTTCCGGAGTTGTGAGGATTCGTTCGACTACGTCTGTCGGTGTCAAAACCGGCGGATCTCGGGTAGGGGGTCCCGAACTGTGCGTCTAGGTGGATGGTAACAGGAGGCAGGGGACACGAAGTTTTACCCAGGTTTGGGCCCTCTTGATGGAGGTAAAACCCTACGTCCTGCTTGATTAATATTGATGATATGGGTAGTACAAGAGTAGATCTACCACGAGATCGGAGAGGCTAAACCCTAGAAGCTAGCGTATGATATGATTGTATGTTGTCCTACGGACTAAAACCCTCCGTTTTATATAGACACCAGAGAGGGCTAGGGTTACACAACGTCGGTTACAAAGGAGGAGATATACATATTCGTATTGCCTAGCCTGCCTTCCACGCCAAGTAGAGTCCCATCCGGACACGAGACGAAGTCTTCAATCTTGTATCTTCATAGTCTAACAGTCCGGCCAAAGGATATAGTTTGGCTGCCCGGAGACCCCCAATCCAGGACTCCCTCAGTAGCCCCTGAACCAGGCTTCAATGACTATGAGTCCGGCGCGCAGTATTGTCTTCGGCATTGCAAGGCGGGTTCCTCCTCCGAATACACCACGGAAGAATTTGAATACAAGGATAGTGTCCGACCCTGCAAAATAAGTTCCACATACCACCATAGAGAGAATAATATTTCCATAAGTCTAATTTGCTGACTTGTTTTGGCAACACTACCTTATGCCATGGCCCGGTGATTATTCGAACCGTTTCCTTTAACTAGCCCCGCACATAACGCGAGGTAGTTTTTTGACACGTCTCATCGAAGCAGAGATCGTGTCCCCTTATTACGGGATTCTCATCAATACGGGCGTGGGTAACCCAACTGTGTCTAGGACTCCTAGATTATAGGCAAGTCCCAAACGGCTACGGAGAGGACGCTTGATATTCACCCTCTTTATAAAGGGACAAGGCTTTTACTTTTTTCCCTCCCGTGCTCAATCAAATCCTTCCCCCGCCTCGAGTTCTAACACCCAAAGCCCAGGTCAGGTGCTCCGGACCTTCAATCATGTCCGGATCTAGCCTTCAAGGCCGGTGGATGCCCTCCTCCGTTACGGAAGAAGACATCAAGAAGTTGAGGGAGGCCAGATACCTGACTGCCGAGGTTTCGCATCGGCTGCCTGCCCAAGGGCAGGTCGTCCCTACTCCTTAACCCAACAAAGATGTCGTGTTCATCTCCCACTTCCTCCGAGGTCTAGGCATCACTCTGGATCCCTTCGTTAGGGGGTTGATGTTTTATTACGGGCTAGATTTCCACGATCTAGCCCCGGACTCCTTTCTCCATATCTCGGCATTTATTGTCGTATGTGAGGCCTTCCTCCGCATTACCCCTCACTTCGGCATGTGGCTCAAGACCTTTGATGTGAAGCCGAAGATGGTCGAGGGGCAGCATGTAGCGTGCGGAGGCACATTAATAAGCAAGATCGCTGGAGCTCCATGGCCAAAGGGTTCCATTCCAGAGGTGTCCGGATTATGGCGACGGGAGTGGTTTTACATCAAAGCTCCCAGAAGTGCCAAGTGGGCAGCTACCCCTGCTTTCCGGTCAGGCCCTCCACCACAACTGATGTCATGGATTAGCAGAGGGCTGAGCTGGGGTCCAGCCAAGGACGTGCCTATACTGCAGAGCCGCATTCGAGATCTCTTCGAAGGAGACTTTAGTTTGATTATGGTAATGCAAGTCATGCTGGTTCGACGAATCCAACCATGCAAACGCCGGCCCCTTCGCATGTGGGAGTTCAACCCAGAAGGACCGCGCGCTATTCAGAATTTCCTCGGCCTGACGCACAAGGAGATGTAAAAATCATTCTTCGGACCCCAGATAGAGTGTCCGGACACTACCGAGGACGTGGGCCTGAGCAGCAACCGCACCGCCGACCAAGTAAGTTATCCTCTAGCCAAACACACCGTCTTTCATTTATCATGATGTCATTCTGAGAAATCGTTATTTGACCAGGACTGGATAACAAAGGCGAAGATGATGCGGTGTTCGGCCCCCCCTTCCGGAAGGCTTGGAGAATCTAGTGCTGGAAAAGATGCTCGAGCTAGCACCTTGCCCGGAGCCCTCACAGGAAGATAAAGGGGGGAATAAAGGGGGCGAAAGCGGGCCTCCACCGCTACCCATTCTGACCGAGGGAACGGGCGCCTCCGTGAGGGAGGATAACCCAGGGGAGGAATCTGGTATTCTCTCACCTTGGGGAAGGAAGAGGACTACCCCTGAAGATCCGGAAACCATAGTTTCCAAACAGGAGAAGAAGTCTCCACCGGAGGGTCCTGCCTTGGAGGGTGCTCTTGCCGCACAAAGTCTGCGCGGGGATCTTCCCTCTAACGATCTGTAAGTAATCAAAAAGTACTGTAATAGTGAAGATATACTACTTCACTTCTGAGGAAAATAACCGAAGCATTTATCTTGCAGTTCGGATCTTAGCCCTTCTTAGCAGAGCTCGTCTTCGGGGGATGTTCTTCCGGAGATGATGGAGAGCAAAACGCCTCCCCCGGACTCCCCCGCTCAAGAAGCGGACGACCTTGAAGTGTCGTCACGGAGGGCCTCTCCGGATCCGGTGAGGCCAGAAGATAATGCTATAGTCACCCGAAGTCCTCAGCGTCCAGCTCTTGAAGAGAGCAAACAAAAGAGTCCGGCACCGTCTGGTATGCGGTCGGACATACTGATGGAGCTATTGGAGCGAGCGGCCATGTCAGAAGAACACCGTACGTTAATGGGGACGGTGATGAAGCCTTTATGAGTCTACTGACAGGCTTTGAGGTACGTGATACTTTTTGATAGTGCCGCACATTTTTAGGTGTGCCCTGTGTAGATAGTAGCCCCTGAGACTCTGGTTGTCGTCGAGAACGGCGGCGAACAGAGGATCGTAGTCCCAGGTAGTAACCAAACCGCATTTATGTGCAGGTGGTGGAAGCTCCGGTGGCTAGCCGGACTAATGAGTTTGCCGAACTAAAGCGTCAACTGGATGCGGCAGATGCCGACATCGAGCTTGTTAACAAGCGGCTTGACAAGGCACAGGGTAAGTAATGCTTTCTGGTGAATGTCACATAGTAAGAGCATCATGATGCCAGTATCTTTAATATGTTGTGACTGCAGATGGAGTTGCCACCGTGGAGACCCTTCAGGCGGAACTTGCCCGAGCCAAAGAACAAGCAAGGAGTAGTAATGCGGCTGCTTTGAAGGCGGCCGAAGAGTTGAGGGACAAGAAGGCCGCGCATTGCGAGAGCAAAGAGAAAATGGCCAAGATGGATGTAAAGTTAAAAGACACTGCCGACCGTTGCCAGTTCCTTGAAGAAGAAAACCGAGTGAAGGCGACGGACCTTGAAAAGGCCACGATGACGACCAAAGACACCCGCTCTGCTATGAGAGCGAAGACGAAGGAGCTGCGTGAATCCGGGGATATTGCGGCTGGGAAGCCCTTCATGCTGTGGAGGAAGTTCGGAGATCCACGGTATGCCCCTCTGGATCGGCTGTGGAGTTCGGCAGACGCATATATGGACTTGGCGGCGAGCGCTGTCGATGCGGCCAAATACTTCCAAGATCAAACAGATCGTGAAGTGGACAAGTTTTTCTGGTCGCAATTTAACGTTCCAAAGCGTCCGCTTCCATTGACTGATCAGCTAGCCGAATGGGTCAAACTCAATAGGTTGTCCGGACTCGCCATGAGGTCTGTCGTGGATCAGTTGTGGCCGGAAAAGCCGAAGCCGAATAGCTATTTCAGCTTAGTGCAGCAGTTCCTTGGTGCGGTGCCGCGCATCAATGCTATGAAGAGGTCGGCGTGCATAGAAGGCTCGCGGATGGCCCTTTCCCGTGTTAAAGCATACTGGGTGGAGATGGATGCTACCACTGTTGCGGCGTAGGGTTCGGCCATAGGCCGAGTGGCTGCCAAGCACTATTTCGAAGAGGTTCTCGAGGGTGCTCGTTTGATAGAGGCCCAGTGCTCGAAGAATATTATGTTTGAGTGACATGTATTCCCATTGTAAACACAATGTTTTTATGAAATTTATTAAGGCTGTGTTTATACTTTTGCCTGAAAGTAATATGATGCCTCCTGTGCGGCCGTTTATGTATACATGTGTATAACCTGAAAGATTGCAGTCGTCGGCGTCAGCCCCCACGCACATAATGCGGGGGTGTTTGTAGAAGACGTGTGTTCACACTTAACCCAACGTCTTTGCCCTATTAAGGAGGTGATAGCGCAGAAAATGAGGCAACCGGACTATAATGCTTTAACACTTTCACTTAGCCATAGGAGTTTGACGGTGGGGCTACTATATAGCCCCTGGTGGATCCGCACTCTCCCGAATTCGGGGCGCGTACATGCCTGGCCGGGAAATGGCCCTTCGTTAAGGCAGAGGAATTCTAACATTCTGATAGGTCATCGAGTGGTTGACCAGTCTCACGCTATATCATGACAGTCAGTTTTCGGCTTTCTCTACTGAGGTGCTCGTCCGGATGACCCGGGGCACAATCGCAGTAGTTCTCCCAGTGCTACCTTAGCCGATAGAGCAGAACATAAGGTACCAAAACATAGGAGTCGGGCAAACCCAACATTTGACCTAAGACATGATTCGGAGCTGATGCATATAAGGCCAAACTCGCGACGCCGAACACTCCCTAAGGTATTCGGTCTTTATGGTATAAACCGGGCCTAAACAGTGCCCTTTGTAAGAAGCCCCTGGTGTCTAGGTACGTGCATTATTCTGACGTGGCCACATGCCAAGACGCCAGCATCCTTCTCAATTATACTGAGAATCCGAGGGATGTGTATCAACAAGAGACAGTAAAAAAGGTTGACGTAGGGTCTTAATCTAAAAAGAATCCTTGGGATGGGTCCCTGCTGCACGTCTGCGCCTGTGTCTCCGTTGTGACGTATCCTGGACAGGTGTAGCACGGTGGTCATTTGTAAAAGACAGGAACTTACGTGAAAAGTTGTCGTGCAAAAAGGTAGGTTTTAAAGAAACCATGTAAATTTCAAGATGAGTAAAAATTGCCACTTGTCTGCGCGCGTAGAGCCCCTTGTGTTTGTGATAGGGGTGTGGCCATCAAACCTGTACGAATTTCATATAGATGCGCCAGACTCGTCTAACCATGTCTGTGGTCTTGACGACCTATCGAATACTTTAGTTGGTGAGGTTGTTTTAGTGTGTGGCTGCCGAGGCAGCCGCACCCTCCTCGGCGCACAGGGATCGCTCAATATTTCCATTTACTGCAATGATGCCACGTGGACCGGGCATCTTAAGCATGAGGGAAGCGTAATGCAGTATTGCATTAAAGCAAGCGAAAGCTTCGCTTCCAAGTAGTGCTTGATAGCCACTTTGGAACGGAGCAATGTGGAAGGTTACATTTTCGATACGGAAGTTACCGGGGAAGCCGAATATAACTTCTAGTAGCAGGGAGCCCGTGCAATGAGCCCCTGGGCCTGGCGTTACTCCTTTAACGGTAGTATTGCTGAGGCAAATTTTCGTTGGGTCTATCCCCATTTTGCGGATTGTGTCCTGATATATCAGGTTTAGACTGCCGCCACCGTCCATCAGGACTCGTGTGAAGTGGTATCCGTCAATTATTGGGTCTAATACCAAGGCAGCCCATCCTGCACGCTGGATACTTGTTGAGTAATCCCGATGGTCAAACTTGATCGGTTGAGACGACCAGTGGTAGGACTCCGCGGTGATAGTCCCTTGGGCATATTTATCTGCGAGTGCCGCTTTGTTTCTCCCCTTGATCACGTGTAACACGTTTACTGTTTAGACTTCTGGTGGAAATTTCTTTTGTTCCCCAGTGTCTTGCTTGAGATGCTCATCCTCATCTTCGCTTGGTGTATCCTCCCCCTTGTGTACGGCGTTGAGCTTGCTGGACTGCTTGAAGACCCAACATTCTCTGTGGGTATGATTAGCGGGTTTACTAGGGGTGCTATGGATCTGACATTTTTGGTCCAGGATTTTGCTGAGGCTGGACAGTTCATGTCTGGCGCCTTTAGAGGGCGGCTTTTGCTGACCTGGCCGAGAGCTTCTGAATCCGGCGTTTACCGCCGTGCTCTTCAAGTTGTCTTCTTTATTCCGGCGCTTATTATTTTTGCTGCGTCGTGATTTCTCGTTTTCATCTCTAACTTCGGGTGTACTTGGGTCGCTGGTGCTGCATCTGGCTAGCCATCTGCCCTTACCCGCGCAAAAGCGGGTCATGAGGCTTGTTAATGCTGCCATTGTTCTTGACTTTTCTTGGCCGAGGTGTCTGGCAAGCCATTCGTCGTGGACGCTATGCTTAAAAGCTGCCAAGGCTTCAGCGTCCAAAACAGTCAACTATTTTGTTCTTTTTAGTAAGAAACATGTTCCAAAGCTTTCGGGCTAACTCTCCGGGCTGTTGAGTTATATGACTCAAATTGTCCGCATCTGGAAGTCGGACATAAGTCCCTTGAAAATTTGCCCGAAAAGCATCTTCGAGCTCTTCCCAGCTTCCAATGGAGTTTTCGGGGAGGCTTTTAAGCCAGTGCCGAGCTGGCCTGTCGGGGGTTTGGTGCGACATATGCCAAAGGATGGCTTATCATGGTGGGGGCGAGTAGAACGTCGTCGGTGCCTGGAAACGGGATGAGGCGAAGGCATGCATGCCGGCGAATCTTACCCAGCTTCAGGGCTCTCCGGGGAGATAATACCCCTACCGCTGCTCTGCGGGGTCTCCGCATGATCACTATGGCAAAGTGTTTACACGGTTGCTCCTTGAGTTGTTTCTTGGAGGTAGGAGAGGGCAAGGCTAGCTCTCTCCCTTCTATATGATCTGGTCTAGAGCTAATGGGTTCCAACCCTTTGCATGGGTGCCCTGGGGGTTTATATAGGCCTACCCCCCCAGGGGTACAATGGTAATCCGGCAGGACGCGGGCCCAGCCGTCAGCGCCTCTGGCTTCCGTCTTCCCCGCCGACTGGCCTGGTACGGAGCCAACAGGCCGCGTCCGCCGCGGGCGGATCTTGCCGGCTGCTGATTACTATAGCCGTGCTTCTGATGACGCGAGCTTGATCATGTGGTCGTGGCAACAGCCCCGCCGCCTGGCGGGCGATCACTATTGCCACTCTCCATCACATCTTGATTAATGGTGCATGGGCCCCGGGGGAGGGCTCGGCCGACTCCCTCAGGCCGACTTCCGACGGGTCCGACTGGTGGTCCTCTTGCCGTCTCTTGGGGTCTCACCGACTGGTGGGACCCGCTGCCTCTGAGCCATACAGACAAGCCGTCGTGCGTGCAGGATTCGGTCCTGCGGTGCTGATGTCAGGGCCGGCACGGCAACAGTGCCACGCCGCACGGCGATCTTCCGGGGTACGGCGTGCTGTGGCCATGCCCGCCCTTGGTAAGGGGCGGGAGTGGGCTTCACTGTAGCCACTCCCCTGCCCCGTCCCCCTTGATGAGGTCACGGGTTTTGTTGGAATCGCAGGCCGACTCCCCAAAGCCGGCTTCTCCGGAAGTCGCCAGTCAGGAGTCGGCTTACCCTGCGGTCGTCCCTGGGACTCGCCGCGAGTGGTCAGTCGGCCATCTTGTCCTGGACTTCTTGAAGGCGGCTCTCCGTCCTGGGGTCTTGAGGGGCGCAGCCTGCCCCGATGTCTTGAAAGGTTCTGGGGCTCGGGTTGGCCTACCCGTGGCCCATTACTCCGACAGTAGTCCCCAAAGCTGGTGAGGCGCCGCGGACGATCGGCTGAGAAGCCTCGGAAGTTTCTCTTTCCGGGTGCTCAACACATGGTCTTTGATTGACTTCTGCCAGGCCGACTAGAAGGAGTCGGACTCACTCAATTCGGACTCACTTAATTCCGACTCGCACAATATTTCGAACGTCGCGGCGGGATCCAAGTAGCGTGCTAGTTAAGCCTCCAGGCCGCCGCCCGTTCTAGGCCTGTCATGCGATGACACGTGGCTGGGCCGTCTTGCCAGCCTACGCGCGCGACGGGACAGGCCCATAGGCGGGGCTCGCCACTACCGCACCTCGGTGCCCGAGCGGATCCGCTGCGGCCCCGGCAGATGGTTGGGATTACCGTGGAGTTACTGCGCGCAGTAACTTTATCGTGGAACGTGGGGGTCGTGGGGCCGTGGGTGCAGTAAATTCCCATGACCGCCCCCTCGGCTTCGCAGCCCACGAGGCTATAAGTAGGGGGAAGAGGGGGCACGCGCGCCCCTCCTTCCCACCACTCCTCGCTCTCTTCCTTCTCACTGCTCCTCGCTCTCCTCCTTCTTCTTCTTCTTCGCTCCGCCGCGCGCCCAAGCTCCGGCGAACGCCGCGGCGATCAGCTCGCGATGAGTTCTTCCTCCGCCGCCGCGCCTCCCCCGGTGCGCTCCGGCACTTGGGACGGTTCCGAAGTCCATGACGACCACATCGAGTTCCTCCGCAGGACTCGTCAGCTCCCCGGCGAGGATCACGTGCGGGTGCGCCTTGCGCCGAAGGGCGAGATTTCCCCCGCACCGCAGGAGGGCGAGCGGGTCATCTTCCGCTCGCACTGCTTGCGCGGGTTGGGGCTACCGGCGAGCAGTTTCTTCCGATCCTTCCTGGAGTTCTACGGCCTCCAGCCGCACCACCTCACCCCCAACACAGTGGTGCTGTTGTCTGCCTTCGTGGCCTTGTGCAAAGGCTTCCTCGGAGTCCTCCCCACCCTCGAGCTCTGGGGGGAGTTCTTCTTCTCCAAGCTCGGCACCCAGGCCGCGGGCGTGCCGGCTCAGTGCGGCGCTTTCATCGCCGTGCGAAGGTTGGGGGCCGACAATCCCTTCCCCTCCATCTCGCTGATAAAGTCGGTGAAGATGTGGCAGAGATCCTACTTTTACGTCAGGAGTGTCTCCGTGAGGGGAGACTGGGTCAACCTGCCGGCTTTCGAAGCCGGCCCACCGGCTGGGCGACTGCCCAACTGGTCGTACCGGGCCAAGTCGCTGACGCCTGCGGGAGCCGGCGCCATCGCGCGACTCCGAGTGCTGACGCAGTCGGAGAGTTTGACTGGTCCAGACCTGCTGGCCGCCTTCGTGGCGTGCCGAGTTCTCCCACTCCAAGGCCACCCTCACATGATATGCCAGATGAGCGGGCACCGCGACCCGAGTCGGATGTGCACCAAGGACATGCCTCACGAAGAGGTGGCCTTCATGGTGAACTACCTCTCGGACAGCAAGCTCCTGGAGGATTGGCGGTTCGGCAAGGAGCCGTACTCCCGCGCCAACCCCCCGCCCATGGTGAGTTGCCTTTCCTTTCTTTCTTTGGATTGTCTTCTCTCTCGCCGAGTTTGTTTTGACCAGTCGGCTTTGGTCAGAATCCCCTCCTCCACCCGCCAGCCGGCACCTCAGGGCCGGCCCGCGAGTTCCTCGCTGACCGGGCGGAGAGCGATGTCGACGACCCCAATCTGGGGGCGGCGGCTCTGGAGGACAACTCCGAGGGAGGAGGAGGAACAGCGGGCGACTTCAGGCCTTCGGCCACTTTTGCCGACTGGCCTGACAACGACGCCGAGGGGGAAGTCGCCCCTCGCCATCAGCCAGGAGCCAGCCAGCCTGGCGCGGGCTCTTCTGCCGCGCCGGGTGCTCCAGGCGGCGGGAAGAAGCACAGGGCCGTGCCGACCTTGTTCGGCAGTCGGCCGAAGAAACCCAAGGTTTCGGCTGCGGCGACCCGGTGGGACGAGGCGGCTGCGAAGGCCATCCGCTTCCGTAAGGAAGTAAAGAAGCCGCCATTGGTCTCCACGTGAGTATTCTGTCTCAAAGCTTTATTCTTTCTTTGTGACTTTGTCTGAGTCTTTACTTTCTCCCCTTGCTTCAGGGCTCCCCTTACTCTTGAGAGGGTCAACGCCGCCTCCGTCATGGGGTCAGCGGAGACGTCCGCTACCACTCGGTGGATTGACCCCGCTGCTGACCTCCGGGAGGCGACGGAGCGGAATGCGCAGGGGAAGCACAACGAAGAAGAGGCCGTTCGCCTGGAGAAGGCGGAGGCCAACAGGGCGGAGGCTTCCGCCAAGAAAAAACTGGCGGAGGCCGAAGCCACCGCCGCGACGAAGCGGCAGGCTAAGGAAGCCGCATGCCGCCAATCGGCGGTGTTCGTCACCCCGTTGAACTCTGCGCCGCCGCCTCCGGAGTTCACGGGGCAGACTGGGGAAGCCGGTGGTGAGAACCCCGTCGTGGAGAGGGAAGGCGGCGACCCCTCTACGCTGGACGTGATTGTTCCGCCGCCGCCTCCGCCGCCGTCTGCGAGTGCGCAAGGCGAGCAGCCAGCGGATCCTCCGGTGCCGCCGACCGAAGACGAGGCCGTGGCAAGGCTGCTCCTCCAAGTCGGCTCGCCAACGCGTCGCCGTCTGGAGAAGGCAACTTCGGCACCCCGCCCCCTGGAAGCCGGCACCGCCAGCTCGGCGATCCCAGACGCCGAAGCGACAAGCGCCACGCCCATTGGGTGGGTGCGAGGAGGCGGCACAGGGCCGCTGAACCAAGCGCTCCTGGACGTCCAGGCGAAGCTTCGCGCTGAGGGCGACGCTCTCCAGAGTTGCACCAAGGCGTTCCTGGCGTCGCGGGCAGCCGTCCGGGTATGTTTTTTCCTTTGGTCTTTGTTTTCTTATTCCTCTCTGTGGGAGCGCGCCAGCGCACCCACTGGGTGTAGTCCCCGAGTTCCGGGCTGGCTGCTGAGCAGGCGGCCCGGAACTCCAATTGATGAACTCTGGGTATTAACTTTTTGTCTGAAACATTTGACACAGGATTACCACAACCTCCGCGTCACTGCCTTCAACCGTAACGTTGAAGAGCTGGGCAAGCGGACCGCCGATTTGTCAGAGAGCTGGAGTAAGTCCTTTTCCTTCTTTGCGGGGGCGCGCTGGCACACCCGCGGGCTATAGTCCCCGAGATTCGAGCCGACTGCTGAGCAGTCGGGCTGGATCTCCCCGCTGGCACACCTTCTTTACCTGATGACTTAACGCCTTCTTTCTTCCTTATTTTCAGGAGCCAATGCTGCTCTTCAACAGCAGCTAAGCGAAGCCAACTCTGCATTGCGCGCCAAAGGGGAGGAGTGTAGCAAGCTCGCCACGGAGCGCGATCTGCTGGCCACTCAATTGGCTGAGCAGAAGGAGCTGCTTGTGAAGACGCAGAGGGAGGCGGAAGAGACAGAGACCGCCCTCCTGGCCGAGTTCGCGAGCGAGCGCTCCTCCTGGTCTGACAAGGAGGCGATGCTGGCCTCCGGCTTCCATGAGATTGAAGACATCGTTCATGGTGAGTTTCTTTACTTTTTTCTTCGAGCTGCCGATTATAAGTCGTGCCAACTCCTGGTTTTTGACTTGCTTCTTTGTTTCTTCCATCTTGGCAGACTTCTTTCTTGGGCACTCGCAGGACGCCATCCAAGCCATCGAGGCTGATCATGAAGGTCAGAGGGCGGAGGGCGCAGAGATCGCCGCCGACGCCCCCCGAACCCTTGACGAGCACATCCTGAGCATCGAGGCTCGCCTTCGGCCTACTCACCGGATGTTGCGCCGGCTTCAGCGTGTCGGTGCCCAGGCGATTGCCGCCCTGTGGCTGGACATGTAGGCTCCGCGCACTCCCAGCCTGACGGCCGACTGGCTAGAGGTCGCGGCTGGTCGTCTTGAGGCCTGGAAGGGTTCTTCGGCCCGATCTGGAGCGCGCCGGGCCTTGGAGTTTGTCAAGGCATGGTATCCGGGGCTGGATCTAGACCGGCTGGCCACGCTTCGGTCGGAGGCCCAGCCGAAGCTGGCAGCAGCCGTTCGCCGAGTACACCGACACTAGCATCTTCATCCCCGAGCGGTCTGAAGACGGCGAGGAGGTACCGCCAGAGTGGTTTGGGATGAACCCAGACTACGGCGAGGACTCGGCGGAGGTGATTGGCTCCAGCGTCGAGGAGGAAGGCGAGGCGGAGGACGGAGGCGAGACGGAGGCACCAGAAGACGGAGCAGACGGCCAGCCTCAGCTCGACCGCGCCTCCAGCAACGAGCCAGGTGCGACCGACCCGACTGCCGCCGGCCGCCCCGACGCCTGATGCTGGCGCCTCGTCCAACCCTCTGAATCCGTCAGCTGCTTCCTAAGCTGCCGCTTTACCTTTATTTTATCTACTTCAGTAGTCTTTGAAGAACTTGTTAATTCGCACAATTCCACCCGCAGGGTGTATTTTGAACTTCTGCTCGAAGATTCGGCCAAGGGCCTCTGTTATGTAAATATATTTATCTGAGTTCTATCTTTTCTTGCTCATTGCTCTTTTGGCTTTTTTCCTTTGCCGCTTTCTCTTAGTTGCCTGCCTTGCCAATCGGACAACCGCTCTGCGGACTGTCGCTGGATCAAATGCTTGGCTACTTTGGGAAGGCAAGTACTTAGCCGTTTTTAAGAGTTTTTTGAGCAAGTTGAATAGAAGACAGCAATCCGATTATTCGAGAGTCGGTTTGCGAAAAAGGCTGGAAACTGTCTTGAGCTATGTTTTATGCTTTGAGTCCTTAACCATTTTTCATGCGAACGCCCATTCTACCTTACCTCTGCCCACCGTACAGTCGCTCTGTGAGCTGCGGCTTCTGACAGAAGACAGTTTAGGTGTTACACACTACTTGTCTGGCTGCAGGAAGCATTTCATAGTGCAAGGCGGCAAGTCCCCGGCCCGACTTGTCGAGCCCGGTGCCAAACGGCATAAAAAGGAGTAACATACTTGCAGGCATAATTTTTATCATACAGACAAAAGAGGGCAGTCCCCGAGCTCGTCTCGGGGGGCCCGAAGTCTTGGTACTTTAATACAAAAGGTAGCATGGTACATACTGCATCAACTGTAAAATCTTCGGAGGAGATTTGCATTCCATGGCCGCTCTGTCTCCTTGCCGGAGTCGTCCCTCTTGTGTGCTCGGGGCTTCTGAGCGTCAATCGGGTAGTAGGAGTCATTGCCCAGTACTTTTCTGATGATGAAAGAGCCTTCCCAAGGCGCCGACAGCTTGTGTTGGCCGGCTGTTCGCTGGATCAGCCGGAGCACAAGGTCGCCTTCTTGGAAAGATCTTGGCCTGACCTTCCTGTTGTGGTATCGGCGCAGGCTCTGCTGGTAGATGCCGGACCGGCTGAGTGCCAACAGCCGGCCCTCTTCCAGCAGATTGATGTTGTCTTGTCGTGCTTCTTCTGCTTCCTCCTTGGTGTACATGGTGACTCGTGGGGAGTCGAACTCTATGTCCGTTGGGATGACGGCTTCGGCACCGTAGATGAGGAAGAAAGGCGTGAAGCCGGTTGACTTGTTTGGAGTCGTGCGCAGACTCCAGAGGACGGCTGGTAGCTCATCAAGCCAGCAGCCAGCCGAGCGCTCCAGAGGCTCGATCAGCCGGGGCTTGATGCCGGACAGGATGAGGCCGTTTGCTCGCTCCACCTGGCCGTTTGACGATGGATGGGAGACGGACGCTAGGTCCAGTCGGATCCCCTGTGTTGCGCAGAAACGGGCCAAGGCGCCTTTGGCGAAATTTGTGCCATTGTCGGTGATGATGTTGTGTGGTATGCCGTACCGAATTGTGATATCGGCGATGAAAGTCACGGCAGTTGGACCGTTCAGCTTCTTGATTGGCTTCGCTTCTATCCACTTGGTGAACTTGTCCACTACGACAAGTAAGTGAGTTAAGCCACCTCGTGCTGTCTTGAATGGTCCCACCATGTCTAGACCCCAAACTGCGAAAGGCTAGGCAATGGGAATGGTCTTGAGTGCAGAAGCCGGCTGGTGCGTCTTGGAGCTGAACTTCTGGCACCCTTTGCATTTTTGGACCAACTCCTTGGCCTCTTCCAAGGCAGTTGGCCAGAAGAAACCGTGTCGAAAGGCTTTGGCGACGAGTGCTCTTGAAGCCGCATGGTGGCTGCACTCTCCTTGATGGATGTCTTTGAGAATCGCTTGGCCTTGCTCTGGCTCTACGCAGCGCTGGTAGACACCAGTGACGCTGCGCCTGACCAGCACTCTGTTGACTATGGTGTAGGCTGCCGCCCGGCGTTGTATTTGCCGAGCTGAGGTCTCATCAGTCGGCAGCTCTTTGTTCACCAAGAATTTGAGGATGGGCTGGGCCCATGAGGGTGCTGCTATTTCTTCGACTGCCAAAACTGTGACTTGGACGAGGGCGGTTGGGCTGGGAGGCGGCGGGTTGGAGTCAACAACCGCTTGCTGGGTTAATGAAGTCCCCAGGCCGACTGGCACGGCCCTTGGGCCGAGTTTTGGAGTCTTCGAGTCCGCTGCCGCAGTCCCCGGGTCGGGTTCGACTATGGCGGCTTTGGAGCCATCTGCCGAAATCCCCGTACCGACTGTCGGGGCTCTGGAGTCGGTTCCGACGTCTTCGGGAGGAGTTGGCACAAAAATGGAGTCTGATTCTGGTGAAGGCTTGACAGACGGCTTGAGGAGGCGTTGAAGGGCGACGCCAGATGGTATTGCTTGGCGGGTAGAGCCGATTCTTGCCAAGGCATCTGCTTGGTCGTTGTCGGTTCTTGGCACATGGAGGAACTCGCACCCTTCGAAATACCCGCTGAGTTGCTGCACGAGGAAACGGTAACTCGCCATGTTTGCATATTTCGCGTCCCAGTCACCAGATGATTTCTGGACCACTAAGTCTGAGTCGCCATAACACAAGATCCGGCGGATGCCAAGTTCTTTGGCAAGACGGAGCCCGTGAATGAGCGCCTCGTACTCGGCGATGTTGTTGGAGGCGGCAAAATGGATTTGTAGTGCGTATTTGAGCTTGTCGCCTTTAGGAGAGGTGAGGACGACGCCAGCTCCCAAGCCGGTGCGCATCTTGGAGCCGTCGAAATGCATCCGCCAATGGCTGGAGTCAGGCGCTGGAGGTAGGTACTGGGTCTCGGCCCAGTCGACAAGGAAGTCGGCCAGTGCTTGTGACTTGATAGCGGTGCGGGGCTGGTAGTGGATGGTGTAAGGAGCCAGCTCTATGGCCCACTTGGCCACTCGGCCAGAAGCATCTCGGCTACCAATGATCTCGGCAAGTGGGGCCATGCAGACCACCGTGATTGGATGCTCTTGAAAGTAAGGCTTCAATTTCTTGGCAGCAAAGTGTACGCCATAGCACATCTTTTGGTAGTGGGGGTAGTTCTGCTTGGAGGTTGACAGTACCTCGCTTAGGTAATATACCGGTCTCTGGATAGGTAGCGCCTTGCCTTCCTCCTTGCGTTGCACTACAATGACCGTGCTGACTACCCGGCTGGTGGCGGCGATGTACAGGAGCATAGGTTCCTTGGGAGTCGGAGCCGCCAGGACGAGTGGAGTAGTCAGCATCTTCTCCAACTGGTGAAAAGCTTCGTCCGACTTATGGTTCCACTCGAAAAAAGTGATCTTCTTCATGAGTTGGTATAAGGGGAGAGCTTTCTCGCCCAGCCGACTGATGAATCGGCTGATGGACGCCAAGCAGCCGGTGAACTTCTGCACATCCAGCAGTCGGCTGGGTACCTACATTCTCTCAATGGCCTTGATCTTTACTGGGTTGCATTCTATGCCGCGTTCAGAGACCAGGAAGCCAAGGAGTTGGCCGGCTGGTACTCCGAAGACACACTTCTCGGGGTTGAGCTTGATCTGGAATCGGCGCAGGTTCTCAAAAGTCTCCTTGAGGTCTTCCAGCAGTGTTCCACGCTTTTCCGTCTTCACCACCACGTCGTCCACGTAGACGTGGGCGTTCCTGCCGAGCTGCTTGAGGAGGCACTTCTGCATGCAACGCTGAAAGGTGGCGCCGGCATTCCTTAAGCCGAACATCATGGTGAGGTAGTAGAAGGCTCCAAATGGCGTGATGAAGGCGGTCTTCAGTCTGTCAGCCGGGTTCAGCTTGATCTGGTGATATCCTGAGTATGCATCCAAAAAACTCAACAGCTCGCATCCGGCTGTGGAGTCTATCACCTGATCGATTCTTGGTAGAGCAAACGGGTCCTTGGGGCAGGCCTTGTTGAGGCTCATGTAGTCAATACACATTCGCCACTGCTTGTTCTTCTTTAGTACCAGGACCGGATTTGCTAGCCATTCTGGCAAGAACACTTCCATAATGAAGCCGGCTGCTAGGAGTCGGGCTATCTCTTCTCCGACAACTCTTCTCTTCTCTTCTGATAGGCAGCGCAGGGGCTGCCTGACCGGCTTTGCATCAGGTCGGACATGTAACTTGTGCTCGGCGAATTCCGTCGGTACACCTGGCATGTCTTTGGGGGACCATGCGAAGATGTCTCGATTCTCACGGAGGAAATCGACGAGCTCGCCTTCCTATTTGTTGTCGAGGTTTGCACCTACGACGGCATACCTCTCTGGGTGCTCCGGATCCAAGGGTATCTTCTTTGTCTCTTTGGCCGGTTTGAATGAACCTTCAGCCTCCGACTCCTTCAGGTTGGGCGATACCTCTGGCTGCTTGCCGGCCATCGCCACCACTCGCTCAAGGAGTCGCTTCTCAGCCGCGATTACCAGGGACTCGGCTAGCCGACTGCTCTCAGTCGCGCAGGCAGACGACTTCCGGTAGTCGCCGGCCACAGTCAGAATTCCCCTGGAACTGGGCATATTCATCTTGAGGTAGGCGTAGTGGGGGACCGCCATGAACTTGGCCAAGGCGGGTCGGCCAAGTAGCGCATGGTATGGGCTCTCGAGGTCCACCACCTCAAACCAAACAGACTCTCTGCGGAAGTGATCTTTGTCTCCAAAGAGGACGTCCATCAGGATCTTGCCGATGGGAGGACGCTTGTACGTGCTGGAGAAATTGTCCAGCTCATCCGCCGTTGCCTGGGCGGCTCGGATGTTCTCCGCTGGTGTAGCGTACATAGGGCGGCTTGCCCCAAATAGGTTGGCGATGGCTACGCCGCGCTGCTGGACCGCGCCAAGGCGGATGGGCCCCGCCGGGGCCGGCGAGCCGCCGATGGCGCGATCCATCTCCCGCTGGTAGGCTTCTGACAAGCGCCTCATGCTGGCCAGCTTCTTCGCGCCATCAACGAGCTGAAGAAGGCGCGCCTCCAACGTCTTTGCGTCAGCGTCTTCCGGAATGGGCGCAGTTAGGTCCTGTAGCGCCACGCCGAGTGAGTCGTGCACTCCTCCGCCGGGGAGCTCGTCATGACTAATGACGAGCACCTCGGAGATGGTGCTTCCGTTGCTCTCCACGCGAGGGAGAGGTTCGTCGTAGACCACCACAATGGTGGGGCACGCGTCGAGCGACGCGATGTCGGAGTCGACCAGCATCGGGTCGGTGGCGCCTACGGACTCTAAGTCTACGGCAGGCTCGTCGGAAACGTGGAGCTGATCGAGGAGGCCCGCGAGGAGGCTCTCGGGGCCGCCCGTGCCTGCGTTGGATGCAGGTTCGTCAGAGAGGCGGACCTCGCTGACAAGTTCGGCCAGGCAGTTGGTTGCGCAGGCGATCTCAACGCCGCTTAGCGCGTCGGTGCAAACTTTGTCTGGCGTGCCTGGCTGGCTGCGCTCGCCAGGCAGAAAAAGGGTTCCCGTCCAGAACAGGTCTTCGGACGGCGGTGCACCAGGCCCCACGGTGGGCGCCAAATGTCGGGGGTTTGGTGCGTCATATGCCAAAGGATGGCTTATCATGGTGGGGGCGAGTAGAACGTCGCCGGTGCCTGGAAACGGGATGAGGCGAAGGCATGCACGCCGGCGAATCTTACCCAGCTTCAGGGCTCTCTGGGGAGATAATACCCCTACTGCTGCTCTGCGGGGTCTCCGCATGATCACTATGGCAAAGTGTTTGCACGGTTGCTCCTTGAGCTGTTTCTTGGAGGTAGGAGAGGGCAAGGCTAGCTCTCTCCCTTCTATATGATCTGGTCTAGAGCTAATGGGTTCCAACCCTTTGCATGGGTGCCCTGGGGGTTTATATAGGCCTACCCCCCAGGGGTACAATGGTAATCTGGCGGGACGCGGGCCCAGCCGTCAGCGCCTCTGGCTTCCATCTTCCCCGCCGACTGGCCTGGTACGGAGCCGACAGGCCGCGTCTGCCGCGGGCGGGTCTTGCCGGCTGTTGATTACTGTAGCCGTGCTTCTGATGACGCGGGCTTGATCATGGGGTCGTGGCAACAGCCCCGCCGCCTGGCGGGCGATCACTATTGCCACTCTCCATCACATCTTGATTAATGGTGCGTGGGCCCCGGGGAAGGGCTCTGCCGACTCCCCCAGGCCGACTTCCAACGGGTCCGACTAGTGGTCCTCTTGCCGTCTCTTGGGGTCTCATCGACTGGTGGGACCTGCTACCTCTGAGCCGTACAGACAAGCCGTCGTGGGTGTAGGATTCGGTCCTGTGGTGCTGATGTCAGGGCCAGCACGGCAACAGTGCCACGCCGCACGGAGATCTTCCGGGGTACGGCGTGCTGTGGCCATGCCCGCCCTTGGTAAGGGGCGGGAGTGGGCTTCACTGTAGCCACTCCCCTGCCCTGTCCCCCTTGATGAGGTCACGGGTTTTGTTGGAATCGCAGGCCGACTCCCCAAAGCCGGCTTCTCTAGAAGTCGCCAGTCAGGAGTCGGCTTACCCTGCGGTCGTCCCTGGGACTCGGCCGCGAGTGGTCAGTCGACCGTCTTGTCATGGACTTCTTGAAGGCGGCTCTCCGTCCTGGGGTCTTGAGGGGCGCAGCCTGCCCCGATGTCTTGAAAGGTTCTGGGGCTCGGGTTGGCCTACCCGTGGCCCATTACTCCGACATGGCCCTTTTAGAATGAGGGGTAAGTACTTGATGGCATGGAGATCATCTCCTCGAGCCATACGGATATGGAGGATATAGTCCTCAATCCAGACCCCAGGGTCTGTTGTTCCGTCGTATGCCTCTATGTTTACGGGTTTGAATCCCTCTGGAAATTCATGGTCCAGCACTTCATCGGTGAAACATAGGGGGTGTGCGGCACCCCTGTATCTGGGTGTACCACGTTGTTCGGATGTTTGTTGTGTTGCATCATATGCTGGAGCACGCTTGCGTGGTCCATAGATGGATCTGGTTGCGCCGTCCTTTTGATGCGAGCCCTCACGTGGATCACGTATTGGCTTATGTGTGGCGTTGTTTGCCGCTCTATGTTGGCCGTGAGGACGTCTATCCGGCCAGGTGGCCGTTTTGATTTTTGGTTGCAGGGGATCTAAGGCCTCCTCATCGAATTCAAGTAGCAACTTCTGCTTCGGGTAGCTCTTGGTGGGGCGATTACCGCCGTACTTCGGTGCTGCGTTGAGTACTTTGCTCCATCTGATTCCGAGTGTGTCTTGTGCAGCCTTGAGTCTTTGCTTCTTGTTTTTTAGACTCCTCGCAGTGGCAACAAGCCTTTGACGGGCATTCTATTGCTCCGGGTGTCTGTCCGGTGTGAGGTCGTCCGGACTATTATCTTTGACAGAGTCAGGTTGTTCGGTTTGATTCTCCGTGTTGCCGTGGTCCGGCGATGGTTCACCCTGCTCTAACGCTGGGTCTATATGATCGTTGTTTCTATCGAGGCAGGATTTGGAGCGGCGCTTACACTGCCGCTTTGACTGCTTCTCGAGGGGACAACCCTTCGTTGCCTCCTTTCGTTCCTCGTCGTCGTTTTCTTTTGGTGTGTTCACCATGTATACGTCATGTGATGAAGTGGGCGTCCAGTGCCCTGTGGGCAATGGTTCCTGTTCGTCTCCTACATCGTCGCCCATACCATTGATGTCTTTGGAGTCAAGGTCGAGCATGTCGGTTAAGTCATCGACAGTGGCTACTAAGTGGTTGGTGGGTGGGCGGCGAATTTCTTCGTCATCCGCATCCCAACCTTGCTGGACATAGTTCGGCCAGGATCCTCCTGACAAGGAGAGGGACCTTAATGTGTTCAGTATGTCGCCAAGGGGCGAGTGCTGAAAAATATCCGGGGAGGTAAACTCCATGATCGGTGCCCAATCAGATTCAATAGGATCGGGCGCAGGCGGTTCGGAGTCCGTGGCCGGAGAAAGATCTGGTAGTTTAACAATACGGCTCTCGTGCAAGGTAACGTCGATGTTCGGCTCGATCGCCGCTGAGGGTAAGGCCTCAGTGGCGGGGTCCATCCACCCGTCCACGGACGGCGCAACTGGCTCCGAATTGAGGGTTGGGGCGGCTGCCTGTGCGATCTCCTGAACACTGTCTGATGGTAGAGCTAAATCGTACTCACCGTGATCGCGTGACGCACAAGGCAGAGGCTCGAATCCGTCAAAGATCAAGTCTCCGCGGACATCGGCCGTGTAGTTTAAGCTTCCAAACCTGACCTGGTGGCCAGGGGCATAGCTTTCAATCTGCTCCAGATGGCCAAGCGAATTGGCCCGCAGTGCAAAGCCGCCAAACACAAAGATCTGTCCGGGGAGGAAAGTCTCACCTTGGACTGCACCGCTATCGATGATAGTAGGAGCCATCAAGCCTAACGGCGACGACACAGAGGAACTCTCAATGAAAGCACCAATGTCGGTGTCAAAACCGGCGGATCTCGGGTAGGGGGTCCCGAACTGTGCATCTAGGCGGATGGTAACAGGAGGCAGGGGACATGAAGTTTTACCCAGGTTCGGGCCCTCTTGATGGAGGTAAAACCCTACGTCCTGCTTGATTAATATTGATGATATGGGTAGTACAAGAGTAGATCTACCACGAGATCAGAGAGGCTAAACCCTAGAAGCTAGCCTATGATATGATTGTATGTTGTCCTACGGACTAAAACCCTCCGGTTTATATAGACACCAGAGAGGGCTAGGGTTACACAACGTCGGTTACAAAGGAGGAGATATACATATCCGTATTGCCTAGCCTGCCTTCCACGCCAAGTAGAGTCCCATCCGGACACGAGACGAAGTCTTCAATCTTGTATCTTCATAGTCTAACAGTCCGGCCAAAGGATATAGTTTGGCTGCCCGAAGACCCCCCCCCCCAAATCCAGGACTCCCTCAACGTCAGTTTGTCTTCTTCATGGACTCGTTCTTCTTCCTTGCGGGATTTCAGGCAAGATGACCATACCCTCGAAATCACTTCTATCTTAGCTTGCTAGTTGTTTGCTCTATTGCTATGCTACGATACCTACCACTTGCTTTATCATGCCTCCCTTTTTGCCATGTCAAGCCTCTAACCCACCATTCCTAGCAAACCGTTGTTTGGATATGTTACTGCTTTTGCTTAGCCCTTCTTATAGCGTTGCTAGTTGCAGGTGAAGATGAAGATGAAGTTTTGTTCCATGTTGGAACATGGATATGTTGGGATATCACAATATCTCTTATTTAATTAATGCATCTATATACTTGGTAAAGGGAGGAAGGCTCGGCCTTATGCCTGGTGTTTTGTTCCACTCTTGCCGCCCTAGTTTCCGTCATACCGGTGTTATGTTCCTTGATTTTGCGTTCCTTACACGGTTGGGTGTTATGGGGACCCATTGACAGTTCGCTTTGAATAAAACTCCTCCAGCAAGGCCCAACCTTGGTTTTACCATTTGCCTCACCACCACCTACTTTTCCCTTGGGAGTCGTGCTCCCGAGGGTCATCTTTATTTTAGCCCCCCCCCCGGGGCAGTGCTTGTCTAAGTGTTGGTCCGAACTAGAGTCCTTTGCAGCGCCATCTAGGGGAAACTTGAGGGCTGGTTTTAGTTGTATGGAGCGTTCATCCGGTGTTTCCCTGAGAACGAGATATGTGCAGCTCCTATCGGGATGTCGGCGCATCGGGCGGTCTTGCTTGTCTTGTTTTACCATTGTCGAAATGTCTTGTAACCGGGATTCCGAGACTGATCGGGTCTTCCTGGGAGAAGGAATATCCTTCGTTGACCGTGATAGCTTGTGATGGGCTAAGTTGAGACACCCCTGCAGGATTTTGAACTTTCGAAAGCCGTGCCCGTGGTTATGGGCAGATGGGAATTTGTTAATATCCGGTTGTAGAAAACTTGACACTTAACTTAATTAAAATGCATCAACCGCGTGTGTAGACGTGATGGTCTCTTCTCGGCGGAGTCCGGGAAGTGAACACGGTTCTTGTGTTATGCTTGAACGTAAGTAGTTTCAGGATCACTTCTTGATCACTTCTAGTTCATGACCGCTGCATTGCTTCTCTTCTCGCTCTTATTTGCGTAAGTTAGCCACCATATATGCTTAGTGCTTGCTGCAGCTCCACCTCACTACCCTTTCCTACCCATAAGCTTAAATAGTCTTGATCTCGCGGGTGTGAGATTGCTGAGTCCTCGTGGCTCACAGATGCTTCCAAACAGTTGCAGGTGCCGATGATACCAGTGCAGGTGACGCAACCGAGCTCAAGCGGGAGCTCGATGAAGATCGTGTTCGTTGTGTTGTTTTGTTTCCAGTTGATCAGTAGCGGAGCCCAGTTGGCGTCGATCAGAGATCTAGCATTTGGGGTGGTCTTTCTTTATTTTGGTTCCGTAGTCGGACCTTGATTGTTCTCTGGATGATGTATGTTTAACTTGTATTTGTGTGAAGTGGCAATTGTAAGCCAACTCTTTATCCCTTTCTATTTAGTACATGGGATTGTGTGAAGATTACCCCTCTTGCGACAAACCTACCATGCGGCTATGCCTCTAAGTCGTGCCCTGACACGTGGGTGATATAGCTGCATCATGGGTGTTACAAGGTTGTATCAAAGCCTTCCCCGACTTAGGAGCCCCCTGCTTGATCGAATTGTTGACGTTTTTGAGTCTAGAACAAAATGTTTAGAGTCTTAGGATTATATATATCAGAGAGTAGGATTCTTTTTACTCCTCAGTCCCTTCGTCGCTCTGGTGAGGCCTCCTGACGTAGAAGTTCTGACTCTTCTCTCCTAAAATTTCACGAATTTTTTTTAGGATCACGCAGGTATCTTGGAATCATTCCGATAGTCTTGTGACGAGAACATTGTTCTTGGTGCCTCCTGACATTTAGGGGTTGTGGCAGTGTCCCGGCGAGTTGAGCTCCGAGGTGTTGTCGTCACAATTTTATCGTTGCAGTTCTGGAATACCTGAGTTCGCCGACATCGAAAATCTCTTTTATGCAGTTGTTGGTGAGATAACCTCGATGCCACCCAGTACTGGGGCGGGAGTTTGGGAGTATTGCCATAACTCGTATAACGGATGCTTTTCGAAGGTTGAGGTAAACGATTTCCGAAGGTTTCTTGGTTATGTGTTGAAGGATGGATACGGCTAGATGTAGGAATTGCTAGTTTTGGGTGAGATATTGTGCTTCCCATGTATCCCCAACACCTAATTGCATAACCAGAAAGTTTTGGGAGTTTATAAGTGGGAATTCAAGTAGCTCCTAGAATATCTTTCCAATAGACACATGATACGATATGGGATCTATCATATGTTTGTTCCGGCTTATTTTGTAAGCCAATCCTTTGTTGTTGTTTTGATTGTGGTATTCGAGTTTCTTCAATGTCAAGTGTTGATTCCATACCTTTCCTAAGCGGTGTTCTCATATTCCTATGTGAAGATTAATCCTTCTTATTTATCGAGATTGTCATCCCAATTCTATTTTCAACCGGTGCGTTTCTCTTCAAGATGATCCTATCATTCTTCCCATCCATAAGATCTATTATTAGTTCTTCTCAACAGTGTTGTTCCATCTGCCCTAGTTGTCTTTGTTTTTCCCGCCCTCCCACCCTTTTTCCTCAAGGACTCAGATTTCTGAATCAAGTATCCATCTTATGGGCGTGAAGTCTCTCCATTCTTTTTCGTCAATGTCCTTAGCCGGTGATTCTTCTTGAAGATACTAAGGAAGCTTCAAGTTCATCATTCTTCGTTCTCTTTCTTCTCCGGTGGATTCTAGTCAAGCTTTGTCGATCTTATCCTTTTTCCTTGTTTCAAATGTTTTCTCATGTCGGTGCACCTCTTAATCATCCACTTCTCGCAATTCAATTGTTCCGGAGTGCTGAAGATATCTCAGAAGGTTCGTGTTTTCATTCCTAATTCGTTCAACCTATTCCGAGGTTGTTATCTCATTCAAGACATTTAATTCAACCGGTGCAATCTCCTTTTCAAGTAATCGTTCAACAGTGTATCTTTTGAGTGGGCCTTAACCCATAGGTCTTTTCCCAGGATCTTACCTGACTCTTCTAATTCTTTCTGGAGTTATTCTCAAATTCATTTCAAAGTTTGACGTAAGAATGAATTGTCATCAGTCAAATGTCTTTCTCCAAGATCTTTCAAATTCTTTCATTGTTGGTTCAACCTTTCTAATTTTCATTCCGGAGTGCCTCAACAAATCATGGTAGTGTTTCTCATCGTCATTCTCGGATTTGAAGACTGAAGAAGAGTTTCTCTTTAATCTTGCTCCATTCTGTTCAAGATTCATGGTGCTAGCCTTATGCCATCCTATCATAATTGTTTTCAATCATGAGAATACATTTCACCCATCTGGATCATTTCATGACTTGTTTCCATTTCTTTCCTCCGAAGGCCATCTTTTCAAATATTACTCATTCTCACCTTTTAGCTCTCGTTCCCCAAATCTTACCGGTGCATCATTCGAATTTCTCTAATCGGCTCGTGATCTATTTGTTCTCATGTATCTAAATCCCATCAAGTATCTTCGTTCTTTTTATAATTCTTCCCGGTGAATTGTGCCTTTGCTATGTTCATTTTCAATTCTTACGGTGGTTGTTCAAGATTTCTCTTCCTTTGTTTTCATATCAATTTATTCGTTGTTTCAATCCTACCGGTGGTTCACTGAAGACCTTCTCAAGATTACGCTATATCTCTCATGAATCCTTTCCAATGAGAATAAGTAGTATGCCAAATCCGTTGCTTGTCATCAATTTAATTGATGAAGGATAAGCATAATGTAATTCTTATTCTTGTTTCATCCAAGTGATCTAGTTTCTTCTTTCCGGAGTTTGTTCGTGATATCAATTCTCGGTTTCCATTGTTTCATCTTTTCTTTTCCCGGAGTTCCAAGCTCTCTCTATTATATCGCCGTGAAGATCAATCTATTCAATTCAAGGATTCATCTTATTCTTTTCAAGTTGCATTTCTTTGCAACCATCTTTTTATTTTACCGGAGTTCTCACGATGGCTCAACTTGGTGGTTCATCTAGGATTCCTTTCATTCTTCAATTGTTCTTCAAGTTTTCTCTTGAAGTTAAGATCCGCCAAGCTATACTCTAAAATGAACATGGTGCTCAACACATATCTTGTTTTGAGGAGTTCAAGCATTCTTCATCTTGCATTCCGAAGTGCAATTCTTTCTATCTTATCTTTTGAGGTGGTGTTATGTCATTTTGACGGCTCCCTTCATGTTTCATGATTCACAAGTTGGCCGAAATGACATATTTTAAACCCATCATTTTGAATTCATTCATGAGATCCTTTGCAAACCATCAATTTCTCCGTTGGAGGTTATCTTGGTATATATTTCACCTAAAGCCTTCCATTGGGAATGTTGCTCTTTGTGATCATTACCTATGATCCAAGTTTTCTTATCACCTCGGTGGAAGAAGCTTTCTATCTTTTCTAGCTCTCAATCAAAACTTTTTCCCATGAGTGGAAGGTTGTCACATCATAATTTTGAGATGTATTCCATAAGCCCATATCAAGCTTATCCTTTCGTTGTTGATAATCCAACAACTCTGTTCTAGCATTTGTTGTAAGCGTGCTCTCTCAAGATCTTGTTTCCCTCCGTTCATTCCATTCCATTCTTTCATTTCTTCCGGAGGCATAGTGATGTTGCTCTTTTCAATCATCATCTCGAATTGCGAGGATCGTGTTCTTTTCGTGCTTATCCATTTAACTGGACTGTCGTGCCCTCTATTCAAGTCCTCTCATCTTGTCAAGTTTTGCCTCCCATCTCAACCAGAGTGTTGTCTGGAACCTTTCTTACCCCTTGTGCCATTATTTCAATAGTTCCGGAGGCAGTGTGTTGTTGATTTCATCAAGTATCCTCATCTTGTCAAGATCATGTTCGATTCCTTCCATTTACAGTCGGGGTGCTGTCCAAATTATATCATTCTATTCCCTTCGCTATCTTGTTTTAACCGGAGTGTTATGTCTATCATTCCCCTTCTAGCCGGACTCTCATCCAAGTGCTTTCATTTTTCCAAGTTCATATTCTATGCCTTCTATTTCTAACAGGAGTGTTGTCATAATTGATCCTTATCATTCCTTGTACGTTTCATTCCTACCGGAGTGCTTGCATGTACTTCTTGACTATTGCAACCCTTTTCTTATGCCTTTGAACCTACAAGGTTCTAGTAATGTTCCTTGTTCCTCTTTTCTAACGGACGTTTTCAACTTTCTTCATCTTCATTGTATTCTTTTCTATCAATTTGTTCAACCTCACAAGGTTCTTTGGTTTCACTCATTTGTCAAAGAAGCAATTAGTTTTACCTCTTCTCTTCCTCTTCCGTTTCCCTCCGGTGCCATCCTAGATCTCGGGACGAGATCCTCTCGTAGTGGTGGAGTGTTGTGACGCCCCAAGGCCGTTGCGCCAGGTGTCTTCCAGTTATTCGTTGTTGTAGCCATTTCATTCACTTGCGTGTTGCATCTTGCCATGTCATCATCCGCATTGCATCGTCATGTTTTCAAAACTTGCATCCGTCCGGGTTCCCCTAGCTCTTTCCGTTGTCCATTCTGAGCCTGTCCACACTCGCACGCGCCCGCAGCATGTCCGAACTAGTATTTTATAAGTGGCCGAAAAATGTTCTCAGAATGTGTTGAAAGTTGGCATGCGGTGTTGTTATGTTGTCAGTAGACCGCCTGTCAAATTTCATCGCATTCGGAGTTCATTTGATAGCCCAACCGTTAAACTATAGCGACAATATAGTCGGTCAAATCGTCGGACGTTTTCGGTCTTCGGAAGCAGACACCGGGTCTCTCTCTCTCTCTCTTCTCTCCTCTCAGCCCGAGGCCTTCTGCACAGCCCACAAGCTCCAACCTACCCCTCTTCGCGTCCGGAGCTGTCCGATGCGATCGCACGGTCCGAAAACCCCTCTCTGCTCAGTTCTCAGACCCCCTCGCGCGTCCGAAAACCTTCCCCGAACCCGAACCGGACTTTCGTCACTGTTGGATCTGGAACATCCCCAAACATCTACAAAACATGTCCGCTTTCTAAATTGGGCCCCCTAACCTATTTATCCGAGACCGTCCGATTTTAATCGGAGAGTCCAAACCTAATCCTTTGTTTCTATATAGAGACCAAACCCTACCCTAAAAATTAGGGGCTTGTCCCAGCCAACAAATCCCCTCACCCGCTGCCGCCAGTCCTCTTCCTCCTTAGGATCCCTTCCGATCCAATCCACCTCGTGCTCTTCACCCAACCAACCACCAAGCCGATCCAAAAAAATCCATCCCCGACCAACCTCACCGGCCTCTGCTCGATCCACCCCTACAGCCCCAGCCACCCGAGCTCGTCTTCTCGCGTTTGTAGCCGTCCGAGCCTCCCCTGGCTCCTCTACCTCACCTCGTCGTTCAGCAACCAGGCGCCCAAGGCCACGCACTCCTCCCCTCGAGCAACTCGTGCCGCCGCGTACTTCCCCATCGCCTGCCGCCATCGCTCGCTGCTTCGGCAGGCCACCAGAGCCAGCTAGCGCTGGATCCCTTCCTCCTGACCCCCTCTTCCCCTGCTTCTTCCTTCTCCTTCCCATCCCTGTCTTTCTCTCATGCTCTCTCTCTCTCTCTCAGTTACAGGATCGATGCCATGGCCGCCGCGTCGAGCTCCGCCACCGGAGATCCCCGTCGCTGCCTCCATTCTCGCGTTGTTCCTGCCGTGCCCCTACTGCGTCGTCGTTTCCTCGCCGGGCCGCCAAGTCCCTCGACTCGCTGCCTCGTCGCCGCAGCAACCGCAGCAGTTCGCCAAGCCCCGACAACCATTCCTCCTCTGCCTCGCGTCACCCTCCGCCGTCAAGCGTCGTCCCCGTCCGGATCCGTCGGGCCCCGCCGTTCCTAACCTCCCCCGCGGTCCACCTCGCCTCGCCGTCCCCTTCGTCAAGTCCAACCGCAGCCTCCTTTGTTCACCGCCTCCTTCAGGTCACTGCGCCCGCACGCCAAGTTCCTGCCGGAGCTCCGTCCACCACCATTGCCTGGAACCGAGGCCGGACGGCTCGATCCGCCCGTTCCGTCCGGTTCCCGCCGACCCCGTCGCCAGGGCCCCCTGCCGTCGTCTTCTCCATTGCCTTGCTCCTGCTGCTACTTTTGTTTCTTCAGAAACGAGAAGAACAGTGGCTCGCCCGGTTCAGTCCCGCGCGTTGACCACGCCCTGCCTCGCTTTGATCTGACTGCGAGACCAGTGCAGCGCCTAGCCCAGCTTCCCGCTGGCCTGCTGCTTCACCGACTGGCCCATGAGGCCCAATGTGAGCAGCCCCAGCTTCCCCCTCAGTTGGGCTTGTCTAGATCCGGCCTGTTTAGGATTTTTTTCCAGATCTGTGAATTTAGTTATTTATTCCAGAGAACGTTGTTTTGCAGAAAACCCCCCAAGCATTTTGTGTAGATTAATAATTTCCAACTTTCATCCATGTTAAATATGTTTAAAATGTTGTTTGTTTAAATTTGCTTAATTGCCATGTTAAAATGCTTTAATTCATAACTAAATAACCGTAGCTCCAAACTTAACAAACTTTATATGTAAATGGGGTAGAAAAATGCCTAGTTTAACATGGTGTCATTACTTTGCATGTTTAACAACTCTAAAATTTGGTTTAGGGCAGAACAGTACCAACTCTAAATTTTGCATATGAGGATTTTCCGGAATTGTTGTTTGTTGTTTCCGGCCTCATTTAAACTTGTCTAAATAGTTATTTTAATTATTCTTCACCTCTTGCCATGTTAATCAACATTTAATATTGTTGGGTACATAAAGGAGATCGAACTAAATAACTTGTTCTGGTGTTTCGTCAATATGCAACTCGTTGCATATTGAGCTCCACTTAACTTGTAGTTTTGCTTGTGCACTTTGACATGCCATGCCTCTTTAAACCGGACATGCATCATACTTGGTTGTGTATCATGCCATGCTTATGTGATGGTTGTTTACTATGTTGTTTGCTTCTTTCCGGTTTGCTTCCCTCCTTAGCTTCGGTTCCGTTCCGGAGTTGTGAGGATTCGTTCGACTACGTCCGTTTGTCTTCTTCATGGACTCGTTCTTCTTCCTTGCGGGATTTCAGGCAAGATGACCATACGCTCGAAATCACTTCTATCTTTGCTTGCTAGTTGTTCGCTCTATTGCTATGCCATGATACCTACCACTTGCTTTATCATGCCTCCATTTTTGCCATGTCAAGCCTCTAACCCACCTTTCCTAGCAAACCGTTGTTTGGCTATGTTACCGCTTTGCTCAGCCCTTCTTATAGCATTGCTAGTTGCAGGTGAAGATGAAGTTTTGTTCCATCTTGGAACATGGATATGTTGGGATATCACAATATCTCTTATTTAATTAATGCATCTATATACTTGGTAAAGGGTGGAAGGCTCGGCCTTATGCCTGGTGTTTTGTTCCACTCTTGCCACCCTAGTTTGCGTCATACTGGTGTTATGTTCCTTGATTTTGCGTTCCTTACACGGTTGGGTGTTATGGGGACCCCTTGACAGTTCGCTTTGAATAAAACTCCTCCAGCAAGGCCCAACCTTGGTTTTACCATTTGCCTCACCACCACCTACTTTTTCCTTGGGAGTCGCGCTCCCGAGGGTCATCTTTATTTTAGCCCCCCCCCCCCCGAGGGGGGGCAGTGCTTGTCTAAGTGTTGGTCCAAAGTAGAGTCCTTTGCAGCGCCTCCTCGGGGAAACTTGAGGGCTGGTTTTAGTTGTACGGAGCGCTCATCCGGTGTTGCCCTGAGAACGAGATATGTGCAGCTCCTATCAGGATGTCGACGCATCGGGCGGTCTTGCTGGTCTTGTTTTACCATTGTCGAAATGTCTTGTAACTAGGATTCCGAGACTGATCGGGTCTTCCTGGGAGAAGGAATATCCGTCGTTGACCGTGAGAGCTTGTGATGGGAAAAGTTGGGACACCCGCAGGGTTTTGAACTTTCGAAAGACGTGCCCGCGGTTATGGGCAGATGGGAATTTGTTAATATCCGGTTGTAGAAAACTTGACACTTAACTAAATTAAAATGCATCAATCACGTGTGTAGCCGTGATGGTCTCTTCTCGGCGGAGTCCGGGAAGTGAACACGGTTCTTGTGTTATGCTTGAACGTAAGTAGTTTCAGGATCACTTCTAGTTCACGACCGTTCCATTGCTTCTCTTCTCACTCTTATTTGCGTAAGTTAGCCACCATATATGCTTAGTGCTTGCTGCAGCTCCACCTCACTACCCTTTCCTACCCATAAGCTTAAATAGTCTTGATTTCGCGGGTGTGAGATTGTTGAGTCCTCGTGGCTCACAGATGCTTCCAAACAGTTGCAGATGCCGATGATACCAGTGTAGGTGACGCAACCGAGCTCAAGCGGGAGCTCGATGAAGATCGTGTTCGTTGTGTTGTTTTGTTTCCAGTTGATCAGTAGCGGAGCCCAGTTGGGGTCGATTGGGGATCTAGCATTTGGGGTGGTCTTTCTTTATTTTGGTTCCGTAGTCAGACCTTGATTGTTCTCTGGATGATGTATGTTCAACTTGTATTTGTGTGAAGTGGCGATTGTAAGCCAACTCTTTATCCCTTTCTATTTAGTACATGGGATTGTGTATTACCCCTCTTGCGACAAACCTACCATGGGGCTATGCCTCTAAGTCGTGCCCCGACACGTGGTAGATATAGCCGCCTCGTGGGTGTTACAGATTACTTCACCGTCACCGTCACCATGTCATCGTGCTAACAAAACTCATCTACTTCCTCGGCACTCTGCTGGATCAAGAGTTCGAGGGACGTCATCGAGATGAACGTGTGCGGAACTCGGAGGTGACATACCTTCGGTGCTTGATTGGTTGGAACGAGAAGAAGTTCGACTACATCACTCATGTTGTCAAACGCTTCCGCTTTTGGTCTATGAGGGCACATAGACATACTCTCCCCCTCTCGTTGCTATGCATCTTCTAGATAGATCTTGCGTGAGTGAAGGAATTTTTTTGAAATTGCATGCTACATTTCCCAACAGTGGCATCCGAGCCAGTTCTATGCGTAGATGATATGCACGAGTAGAACACAAAGAGTTGTGGGCGGTGATCGTCATAATGCTTACCACAATGTCTTATTTTGATCCGGCAGTATTGTTGGATGAAGCGGCCCGGCCCAACCTTACATGACCACGTTCATGAGACCGGTTCCATCGACAGACATGCAAAACTACTTTTGCATAAAGGTGGCTAGCGGGTGTCTATTTCTCCAACTTTAGTTGAATCGAATTTGACTGTGGCCGGTCCTTGTTGAAGGTTAAAACAACAAACTTGATAAATCACCGTTGTGGTTTTGATGCATAGGTAAGAATGGTTCTTGCTAGAAGCCCGTAGCATCCATGTAAAACTTGCAATAACAAAGTAGAGGACGTCTAACTTTTTTGCAGGGCATGGTGTGATGTGATATGGTCAAGACATGATGTGACATACGTTATTGTATGAGATGATCTTGTTTTGTAAAAGTTACTGGCAACCGGCAGGAGCCTTATGGTTGTCTCCTTATTGTATGAAATGCAAACGCCATGTAATTGCTTTACTTTATCACTATGCGTTAGTGATAGGTGTAGAAGCAATAGTTGGCGACACGACCACGACGCTGCGATGGAGATCAAGGTGTTGGGCCGGTGATGATGGAGATCATAACGATGCTTTGGAGATGGAGATTAAAAGCACAAGATGATGATGGCCACATCATGTCACATATTTTGATTGCATGTTATGTTTATCTTTTATGCATCTTATTTTGCTTAGTACGGCGGTAGCATTATAAGATGATCCCTTAACTAAAATTTCAACGTATAAGTGTTCTCCGTGAGTATGCACCGTTGCAACAGTTCGTCGTGCTGAGACACCACATGATGATCGGGTGTGATAGGCTCTACGTTCACATACAACGGGTGCAAGACAGTTTTGCACATGCGAAATACTCGGGTTAAACTTGATGAGCCTGGCATGTACACACATGGCCTCGAAACACTGGAGACTGAAAGTTCGAACGTGAATTATATAGTAGATATGATTGTTGGAAATATGCCCTAGAGGCAATAATAAAAGCATTATTATTATATTTCCTTGTTCATGATAATTGTCTTTATTCATGCTATAATTGTGTTATCCGGAAATCGTAATACATGTGTGAATAATAGACACCAACATGTCCCTAGTAAGCCGCTAGTTGACTAGCTCGTTGATCAACAGATAGTCATGGTTTCCTGACTATGGACATTGGATGTCATTAATATCGAGATCACATCATTAGGAGAATGATGTGATGGAGAAGACACAATCCTAAACATAGCACAAGATCGTATAGTTCATTTGCTAGAGTTTTCCAATGTCAAGTATCTTTTCCTTAGACCATGAGATCGTGTAACTCCCGGATATCGTAGGAGTGCTTTGGGTGTACCAAACGTCACAACGTAACTGGGTGACTATAAAGGTATACTACGGGTATCTCCGAAAGTGTCTGTTGGGTTGACACGGATCAAGACTGGGATTTGTCACTCCGTATGACGGAGAGGTATCACTGGGCCCACTCGGTAATGCATCATCATAATGAGCTCAAAGTGACCAAGTTTCTGGTCACGGGATCATGCATTACGGTACGAGTAAAGTGACTTGCCGGTAACGAGATTGAACGAGGTATTGGGATACCGATGATCGAATCTCGGGCAAGTAACATACCGATTGACGAAGGGAATTGTATACGGGGTTGCTTGAATCCTCGACATCGTGGTTCATCCGATGAGATCATCGAGGAGCATGTGGGAGCCAACATGGGTATCCAAATCCCGCTATTGGTTATTGACCGGAGAGCGATCTCGGTCATGTCTACATGTCTCCCGAACCCGTAGGGTCCACACACTTAAGGTTCGGTGACGCTAGGGTTGTAGGGATATGTATATGCAGTAACCTGAATGTTGTTCGGAGTCCCGGATGAGGTCCCATACGTCACGAGGAGTTCCGGAATGGTCCGGAGGTAAAGAATTATATATAGGAAGTGCTATTTCGGCCGTCGGGACAAGTTTTGGGGTCACCGGTATTGTACCGGGACCACCGGAAGGGTCCCGGGGGTCCACCGGGTGGGGCCACCTATCTCGGAGGGCCCCATGGGCTGAAGTGGGAAGGGATCCAGCCCAAAGTGGGCTGGGGCGCCACTTCCCCTAGGGCCCATGTGCCTAGGGTGGGGGAAACCCTAAAGGGGGGCGCCCCCTTGCTTGGGGGGCAAGCCCCCCACCCCTTGGCCGCCGCCCCCTAGGAGATTGCATCTCCTAGGGCCGGCGCCCCCCCTAGGCCCCCCTATATATAGTGGGGGGGATGGAGGACCTCTTACCTTGGCCTTTGGTGCCTCCCTCTCCCTCCCCAACACCTCCTCCTCCTCCATAGAGCTTGGCGAAGCCCTGCCGGAGTACTGCAGCTCCATCACCACCACGTCGTCGTGCTGCTGCTGGAGCCATCTTCCTCAACCTCTCCTTCCCCCTTGCTGGATCAAGAAGGAGGAGACATTACGCTGACCGTACGTGTGTTGAACACGGAGGTGCCGTCCGTTCGGCGCTAGGATCTCCGTTCTTTGAACGCTTCCGCGCGTGATCTACAAAGGTATGTAGATGCAATCCAATCACTCGTTGCTAGATGAACTCCTAGATGGATCTTGGTGAAACCGTAGGAAATTTTTTGTTTTCTGCAGCGTTCCCCAACAGTGGCATCATGAGCTAGGTCTATGCGTAGTTCTCTTGCACGAGTAGAACACAATTTGTTGTGGGCGTTGATGTTGTCAACTTTCTTGCCGCTACTAGTCTTATCTTGCTTCAACGGTATTGTGGGATGAAGCGGCCCGGACCAACCTTACACGTACGCTTACGTGAGACCGGTTCCACCGACTAACATGCACAAGTTGCATAAGGTCGCTGGCGGGTGTCTGTCTCTCCCACTTTAGTTGGAGCGGATTCGATGAAAAGGGTCCTTATGAAGGGTAAATAGAAGTTGAAAAATCACGTTGTGGCTTTCACGTAGGTAAGAAAACGTTCTTGCTAGAACCCTATTGCAGCCACGTAAAACTTGCAACAACAATTAGAGGACGTCTAACTTGTTTTTGCAGCAAGTGTTCTGTGATGTGATATGGCCAAAGTTGTGATGAATGATGAATGATATATATGTGATGTATGAGATGTTCATGCTATTGTAATAGGAATCACGACTTGCATGTCGATGAGTATGACAACCGGCAGGAGCCATAGGAGTTGTCTTTGTTTTTATATGACCTACGTGTCATTGAGAAATGCCATGTAAATTACTTTACTTTATTGCTAAACGCGTTAGCCGTAGTAGTAGAAGTAATAGTTGGCGAGCAACTTCATGGAGACACGATGATGGAGATCATGATGATGGAGATCATGGTGTCATGCCAGTGACAAGATGATCATGGAGCCCCAAGATGGAGATCAAAGGAGCTATGTGATATTGGCCATATCATGTCACTATTATTATTTGATTGCATGTGATGTTTATCATGTTTCTGCATCTTGTTTACTTAGAACGACGGTAGTAAATAAGATGATCCCTCATAATAATTTCAAGAAAGTGTTCCCCCTAACTGTGCACCGTTGCGACAGTTCGTTGTTTCGAAGCACCACGTGATGATCGGGTGTTAGATTCCAACGTTCACATGCAACAGGTGTAAGACAGATTTACACATGCAAACACTTAGGTTGACTTGACGAGCCTAGCATGTGCAGACATGGCCTCGGAACACAGAAGACCGAAAGGTCGAGCATGAGTCGTATAGAAGATACGATCAACATGAAGATGTTCACCGATGTTGACTAGTCCGTCTCACGTGATGATCGGACACGGCCTAGTTAACTCGGATCATGTTATACTTAGATTACTGGAGAGATGTCTATCTAAGTGGGAGTTCATTGAATAATTTGATTAGATGAACTTAATTATCATGAACTTAGTCTAAAAATTTTACAATATGTCTTGTAGATCAAATGGCCAACGTAGTCCTCAACTTCAACGTGTTCCTAGAGAAAACCAAGCTGAAAGACGATGGCAGCAACTACACGGACTGGGTCCGGAACCTGAGGATCATCCTCATAGCTGCCAAGAAAGATTATGTCCTACAAGCACCGCTAGGTGACGCACTTGTTCTCCCTGCAGAACAAGACGTTATGAACGCTTGGCAGGCACGTACCGATGACTACTCCCTTGTTCAGTGCGGCATGCTTTACAGCTTAGAGCCGGGGCTCCAAAAGCGTTTTTGAGAGACACGGAGCATATGAGATGTTCGAAGAGCTAAAAATGGTTTTCCAAGCTCATGCCCGGGTCGAGAGATATCAAGTCTCCGACAAGTTCTTCAGCTGTAAGATGGAGGAAAACAGTTCTGTCAGTGAGCACATACTCACTATGTCTGGGTTGCATAACCGCTTGACTCAGCTGGGAGTTAATCTCCCGGATGACGCGGTCATTGAAAAAATCCTTCAGTCGCTTCCACCGAGCTACAAGAGCTTTGTGATGAACTTCAATATGCAGGGGATGGAAAAGACCATTCCTGAAGTATTTGCAATGCTGAAATCAGCAGAGGTAGAAGTCAAAAAGGAACATCAAGTGTTGATGGTGAATAAAACCACTAAGTTCAAGAAGGGCAAGGGTAAGAAAGCTTTCAAGAAGGACGGCAAGGGAGTTGCCGCGCCCGGCAAGAAAGCTGCCGGGAAGAAGCCAAAGAATGGACCCAAGCCCGAGACTGAGTGCTTTTATTGCAAGGGAAGTGGTCACTGGAAGCGGAACTGCCCCAAATACTTAGCGGACAAGAAGGCCGGCATCACGAAAGGTATATGTGATATACATTTAATTGATGTGTACCTTACCAGTACTCGTAGTAGCTCCTGGGTATTTGATACCGGTGCGGTTGCTCACATTTGTAACTCAAAACAGGAGCTGCGGAATAAGCGGAGACTGGCGAAGGACGAGGTGACGATGCGCGTCGGGAATGGTTCCAAGGTCAATGTGATCACCGTCGGCACGCTACCTCTACATTTACCTTCGGGATTAGTTTTAAACCTTAATAATTGTTATTTAGTGCCAGCTTTGAGCATGAACATTGTATCAGGATCTCGTTTAATTCGAGATGGCTACTCATTTAAATCCGAGAATAATGGTTGTTCTATTTATATGAGAGATATGTTTTATGGTCATGCTCCGATGGTGAATGGTTTATTCTTAATGAATCTCGAGCGTAATGCTACACATGTTCATAGTGTGAGTACCAAAAGATGTAAGATTGATAATGATAGTCCCACATACTTGTGGCACTGCCGCCTTGGTCAAATAGGTGTCAAACGCATGAAGAAGCTCCATGCTGATGGACTTTTAGAGTCTCTTGATTACGAATCATTTGACACGTGCGAACCATGCCTCATGGGTAAAATGACCAAGACTCCGTTCTCAGGAACAATGGAGCGAGCAACCAACTTATTGGAAATCATACATACTGATGTGTGCGGTCCAATGAGTGTTGAGGCTCGCGGTGGCTATCGTTATGTTCTCACCCTCACTGATGACTTGAGTAGATATGGGTATGTCTACTTAATGAAACACAAGTTTGAGACCTTTGAAAAGTTCAAGGAATTTCAGAGTGAGGTTGAGAATCAACGTGATAGGAAAATCAAGTTCCTGCGATCAGATCGTGGAGGAGAATACTTGAGTCACGAATTTGGCACACACTTAAGAAAATGTGGAATAGTTTCACAACTCACGCCGCCTAGAACACCTCAGCGTAATGGTGTGTCCGAACGTCGTAATCGCACTCTATTAGATATGGTGCGATCTATGATGTCTCTTGCCGATTTACCGCTATCTTTTTGGGGCTATGCTTTAGAGACTGCCGCATTCACTTTAAATAGGGCTCCGTCGAAATCCGTTGAGACGACACCGTATGAATTATGGTTTGGGAAGAAACCTAAGCTGTCGTTTCTAAAAGTTTGGGGATGCGATGCTTATGTCAAGAAACTTCAACCTGAAAAGCTCGAACCCAAGTCGGAAAAATGCGTCTTCATAGGATACCCTAAAGAAACTATTGGGTATACCTTCTACCTCAGATCCGAAGGCAAGATCTTTGTTGCCAAGAATGGATCCTTTCTAGAGAAAGAGTTTCTCTCGAAAGAAGTAAGTGGGAGGAAAGTAGAACTTGATGAAGTATTACCTCTTGAACCAAAAAATGGCGCAACTCAAGAAAATGTTCCTGAGGTGCCTGCACCGACTAGAGAGGAAGTTAATGATGATGATCAAGATACTTCTGATCAAGCTCCTACTGAAATTCGAAGGTCCACAAGGACACGTTCCACACCAGATTGGTACGGCAACCCTGTCTTGGAAATCATGTTGTTAGACAACGGTGAACCTTCGAACTATGAAGAAGCGATGGCGGGCCCGGATTCCGACAAATGGCTGGAAGCCATGAAATCCGAGATAGAATCCATGTATGAAAATGAAGTATGGACTTTGACTGACTTGCCCGTAGAGCGGCGAGCCATAGAAAATAAATGGATCTTTAAGAAGAAGATAGACGCGGATGGTAATGTGACCATCTATAAAGCTCGGCTTGTCGCTAAGGGTTATCGACAAGTTCAAGGGATTGACTACGATGAGACTTTCTCACCGGTAGTGAAGCTAAAGTCCGTCCGAATCATGTTAGCAATTGCCGCATTCTATGATTATGAGATATGGCAAATGGACGTCAAAACGGCATTCCTTAATGGTTTCCTTAAGGAAGAATTGTATATGATGCAGCCGGAAGGTTTTGTCGATCCTAAGAATGCTGACAAGGTGTGCAAGCTCCAACGCTCGATTTATGGGCTGGTGCAAGCATCTCGGAGTTGGAACTTTCGCTTTGATGAGATGATCAAAGCGTTTGGGTTTACGCAGACTTATGGAGAAGCCTGTGTTTACAAGAAAGTGAGTGGGAGCTCTGTAGCATTTCTCATATTATATGTAGATGACATACTTTTGATGGGAAATGATATAGAGCTTTTGGACAGCATTAAGGCCTACTTGAATAAGAGTTTTTCAATGAATGACCTTGGAGAAGCTGCTTATATATTAGGCATCAAGATCTACAGAGATAGATCAAGATGCCGCATAGGTCTTTCACAAAGCACATACCTTGATAAGATATTGAAGAAGTTCAATATGGATCAGTCTAAGAAGGGGTTCTTGCCTGTGTTGCAAGGTGTGAAATTGAGCTCAGCTCAATGTCCGACCACGGCAGAAGATATAGAAGAGATGAGTGTCATCCCCTATGCCTCAGCCATAGGGTCTATTATGTATGCCATGCTGTGTACCAGACCTGATGTTAACCTTGCCGTAAGTTTGGTAGGAAGGTACCAAAGTAATCCCGGCAAGGAACACTGGACAGCGGTCAAGAATATCCTGAAGTACCTGAAAAGGACTAAGGAAATGTTTCTCGTTTATGGAGGTGACGAAGAGCTCGTCGTAAAAGGTTACGTCGACGCTAGCTTCGACACAGATCTGGATGACTCTAAGTCACAAACCGGATACGTGTATATTTTGAATGGTGAGGCAGTAAGCTGGTGCAGTTGCAAGCAGAGCGTCGTGGCGGGATCTACATGTGAAGCGGAGTACATGGCAGCCTCGGAGGCAGCGCATGAAGCAATTTGGGTGAAGGAGTTCATCACTGACCTAGGAGTCATACCCAATGCATCGGGGCCGATCAAGCTCTTCTGTGACAACACTGGAGCTATTGCTCTTGCCAAGGAGCCCAGGTTTCACAAGAAGACCAGGCACATCAAGCGTAGCTTCAACTCCATTCGTGAAAATGTTCAAGATGGAGACATAGATATTTCTAAAGTACATACGGACCTGAATGTTGCAGATCCGTTGACTAAACCTCTCCCTAGAGCAAAACATGATCAACACCAGAATTCCATGGGTGTTCGATTCATCACAATGTAACTAGATTATTGACTCTAGTGCAAGTGGGAGACTATTGGAAATATGCCCTAGAGGCAATAATAAAAGCATTATTATTATATTTCCTTATTCATGAAAATTGTCTTTATTCATGCTATAATTGTGTTATCCGGAAATCGTAATACATGTGTGAATAATAGACACCAACATGTCCCTAGTAAGCCTCTAGTTGACTAGCTCGTTGATCAACAGATAGTCATGGTTTCCTGACTATGGACATTGGATGTCATTGATATCGAGATCACATCATTAGGAGAATGATGTGATGGACAAGACCCAATCCTAAACATAGCACAAGATCATATAGTTCGTTTGCTAGAGTTTTCCAATGTCAAGTATCTTTTCCTTAGACCATGAGATCGTGTAACTCCCGGATACCGTAGGAGTGCTTTGGGTGTACCAAACGTCACAACGTAACTGGGTGACTATAAAGGTATACTACGGGTATCTCCAAAAGTGTCTGTTGGGTTGACACGGATCAAGACTGGGATTTGTCACTCCGTATGATGGAGAGGTATCACTGGGCCCACTCGGTAATGCATCATCATAATGAGCTCAAAGTGACCAAGTGTCTGGTCACGGGATCATGCATTACGGTATGAGTAAAGTGACTTGCCGATAACGAGATTGAACGAGGTATTGGGATACCGACGATCGAATCTCGGGCAAGTAACATACCGATTGACGAAGGGAATTGTATACGGGGTTGCTTGAATCCTCGACATCGTGGTTCATCCGATGAGATCATCGAGGAGCATGTGGGAGCCAACATGGGTATCCAGATCCCGCTGTTGTTTATTGACCGGAGAGCGATCTCGGTCATGTCTACATGTCTCCCGAACCCGTAGGGTCCACACACTTAAGGTTCGGTGACGCTAGGGTTGTAGGGATATGTATATGCAGTAACCCGAATGTCGTTCGGAGTCCCGGATGAGATCTTGGACGTCACGAGGAGTTCCGGAATGGTCCGGAGGTAAAGAATTATATATAGGAAGTGCTATTTCGGCCGTCGGGACAAGTTTCGGGGTCACCGGTATTGTACCGGGACCACCGGAAGGGTCCCGGGGGTCCACCGGGTGGGGCCACCTATCCCGGAGGGCCCCATGGGCTGAAGTGGGAAGGGATCCAGCCCAAAGTGGGCTGGGGCGCCACTTCCCCTAGGGCCCATGCGCCTAGGGTGGGGGAAACCCTAAAGGGGGGGCGCCCCCTTGCTTGGGGGGCAAGCCCCCCACCCCTTGGCCGCCGCCCCCCTAAGAGATTGCATCTCCTAGGGCCGGCGCCCCCCTAGGCCCCCCTATATATAGTGGGGGGGATGGAGGACCTCTTACCTTGGCCTTTGGTGCCTCCCTCTCCCTCCCCAACACCTCCTCCTCCATAGAGCTTGGCAAAGCCCTGCCGGAGTACTGCAGCTCCATCACCACCACGCCGTCGTGCTGCTGCTGGAGCCATCTTCCTCAACCTCTCCTTCCCCCTTGCTGGATCAAGAAGGAGGAGACGTTACGCTGACCGTACGTGTGTTGAACACGGAGGTGCCGTCCGTTCGGCGCTAGGATCTCCGGTGATTTGGATCACGTCGAGTACGACTTCCTCATCCCCGTTCTTTGAACGCTTCCGCGCGTGATGTACAAAGGTATGTAGATGCAATCCAATCACTCGTTGCTAGATGAACTCCTAGATGGATCTTGGTGAAACCGTAGGAAAATTTTTGTTTTCTGCAATGTTCCCCAAGAATGATCAACATAGAGATGTTCACCATTGATGACTACTCCATCTCACGTGATGATCGGACATGGTTTAGTTGATTTGAATCAAGTATCATTTAGATGACTTGAGGGATGTCTATCTAGGTGGGAGTTCTTAAGTAATTTGATTAACTGAACTTTAATTTATCATGAACTTAGTAGTGATAGTATTTGCAAATTATGTTGTAGATCAATAGCTCGTGTTGTAGCTCCCCTATGTTTTTGATATGTTCCTAGAGAAAAATAAGTTGAAAGATGATAGTAGCAATGATGCGGACTAGGTCGGTGATCTAAGGATTATCCTCATTGTTGCATAGAAGAATTATGTCCTAGATGCACTGCTAGGTGACAGACCTGTTGTAGGAGCTCATGCAGACGTTATGAATGTTTGACAAGCTCGGTATGATGACTACTTGATAGTTTAGTGTGCCATTCTTTACGACTTAGAACCGGTACTTCAAAAACATTTTGAATGCCACTGAGCATGTGAGATGTTCCAAGAGCTGAAATTGGTATTTCAAACTCATGCCCATGTCGAGAGGTATGAGACCTCTGACAAGTACTTTGCCTGCAAGATGGAGGAGAATAGCTCAGCCAATGAGCATGTACTGAGAATGTCTGGGTACTACAATCGCTTGAATCAAGTGGGAGTTAGTCTTCCAGATAAGATAGTGATTGACAGAGTTCTCTAGTCACTATAACCAAGCTACTAGAACTTTGTGATGAACTATATTATGCAAGGGATGATGAAAATAAGTCCTGAGCTCTTCGCGATGCTGAAATCGGCGAAGGTAGAAATCAAGAAAGAACACCAAGTGTTGATGTAACAAGACCACTAGTTTCAAGAAAAAGGGCAAATGGAAAGAAAAGGGAACTTCAAGAAGAATGGCAAGCAAGGTGCCACTCCCGTGAAGAAGCCCAAAGCTAGACCCAAGCCTAAAACTGAGTGCTTCAACTGTAAAGGAAATGGTCACTGAAACCGGAACTACCCCAAATACTTGGCGGATAAGAAGGATGGCAAAGTGAACAAAAGTATATTTGATATACATGTTATTGATGTGCACTTTACTAGTGTTCGTAGTAACCCTTGGGTATTTGATACCAGTTCAGTTGCTAAGATTAGTAACTCGAAACAGGAGTTGCAGAATAAACAGAGACTAGTTAAGGGAGAGGTGACGATGAATGTTGGAATTGATTCCAAGGTTGATATGATCAACATCGCACACTCACTCTACATTCGGGATTAGTATTGAACCTAAATAAATGTTATTTGGTGTTTGCGTTGAGCATGAATATGATTAGATCATGTTTATTGCAATACGGTTATTCATATAAGTCAGAGAATAATTGTTGTTATGTTTACATGAATAAAACCTTATATGGTCATACACCCAATGTCAATGGTTTATTTAATCTCGACCGTAGTAATAGACATATTCCTAATATTGATGCCAAAAGATGCAAAGTTGATAATGATAGTGCAACATATTTTTGGCACTGCCGTTTAGGTCATATTGGTGTAAAGCGCATGAAGAAAGTCCATGCAGATGGGCTTCTGGAATCACTTGATTATGAATCATTTGATACTTATGAACCATGCCTCATGGGCAAGATGACTAAAACTCCATTCTCCCAAACAATGGAGCGAGCCAATGACTTATTGGAAATAATACATACTGATGTATGCGGTCTGATGAGTGTTGTGGCATGCGGCGGGTATCGTTATTTTTTGACCTTCACAGATGATTTGAGAAGATATGAGTATATCTACTAAATAAAACACAAGTCTGAAACATTTGAAAAGTTCAAGGTATTTCAGAGTGAAGTGGCAAATCATCGTAACAAGAAAATAAAGTTTCTACGATCTGATCACGGAGGTGAATATTTGAGTTACGAGTTTGGCCTTCATATAAAAAAATGTGGAATAGTTTCACAACTCACGCCACCTGGAACACCACAGCGTAATGGTGTATCTGAACGTCGTAACCTTACTTTATTAGATATGGTGCGATCTATGATGTATCTTACCAATTTATCACTATTGTTTTGGGGTTATGCATTAGAGCAGCAGGATTCACGTTAAATAGGGCACCGTCTAAATCCGTTGAGACGACACCATATGAACTGTGGTTTGGCAAGAAACATAAGCTGTCGTTTCTTAAAGTTTGGGGTTGCGACACTTATGTCAAAAGGCTTCAGCCTGACAAGCTTGAACCCAAATCGGAGAAGTGCATCTTCATAGGATACCCTAAGGAAACAATTGGGTACACCTTCTACCACAGATCCGAAGGCAAGATCTTTATTGCCGAGAATGGAACCTTTCTCGAGAAGGAGTTCCACTCGAAAGAAGTAAGTGGGAGGAAAGTAGAACTTCATGAGGTAATTGTACCTTCTCTCGAATTGGAAAATAGCACATCAGTGAAATCCGTTCCCGTGATGTCTACACCAACTAGAGAGGAAGCTAATGATGATGATCATGAAACTTCGGACCAAGTTACTACTGGACCTCGTAGGTCAAACAGAGCACGTTCCGCACCAGAGTGGTACGGTAATCCTGTCCTGGAAGTCATGTTATTAGACCATGGCGAACCTACGAACTATGAAGAAGCTATGATGAGCCTAGATTCTGACAGATGGCTTGAGGCCATGATATCTGAGATAGCATCCATGTATGAGAACAAAGTGTGGACTTTGGTGGACTTGCCCAATGATCAGCAAGCCATTGAGAATAAATGGATCTTCAAGAGGAAGACAGACAATGATGGTAGTGTTACTATCTACAAAGCTCAACTTGCCGCAAAAGGTTTTTGACAAGTTCAAGGTGTTGACTGCGATGAGATTTTCTCACTCGTAGCGATGCTTAAGCCTGTCTGAATCATGTTAGCAATTGCCGCATTTTATGAAATCTGGCAAATGGATGTCAAGACTGCATTCCTTAATGGATTTCTTAAAGAAGAGTTGTATATGATGCAACCAAAAGGTTTTGTCGATCCTAAAGGTGCTAACAAAGTGTGCAAACTCCAGCGATCCATCTATGGAGTGGTGCAAGCATCTCGGGGTTGGACTATACGCTTTGATAAGGTGATCAAAGCATATGGTCTTATACAGACTTATGGTGAAGCCTGTATTTACAAGAAAGTGAGTGGGAGCTCTGTAGAATTTCTGTTATTATATGTGGATGACATATTGTTGATTGAAATGATGTAGAATTTCTAGATAGCATAAAAGGATATTTGAATAATAATTTTTCAATGAAAGACCCCAGTGAAGCTGCTTACATATTGGGCATCAAGATCTATAGAGATAGATCAAGACGCTTGATAAGACTTTCAATCAGTACATACCTTGACAAGATTTTGAAGGAGTTCAAAATGGATCAGTCAAAGAAGGAGTTCTTGCCTGTATTGTAAGGTGTGAAGTTGAGTAAAGACTCAAAACCCGACCATGGCAGAAGATAAAGAGGGACACGAAGTTTTACCCAGGTTCGGGCCCTCTTGATGGAGGTAAAACCCTACGTCCTGCTTGATTAATATTGATGATATGCGTAGTACAAGAGTAGATCTACCGCGAGATCGGAGAGGCTAAACCCTAGAAGCTAGCCTATGGTATGATTGTTGTTTTGTATGTTGTCCTACGGACTAAAAACCTCCGGTTTATATAGATACCAGAGAGGGTTAGGGTTACACAAAGTCAGTTACAATGGTAGGAGATCTACATATCCGTATCGCCAAGCTTGCCTTCCACGCCAAGGAAAGTCCCTTCCGGACACGGGACGAAGTCTTCAATCTTGTATCTTCATAGTCCAGGAGTTCGGCTGAAGGTATAGTCCGGCCATCCGGACACCCCCTAATCCAGGACTCCCTCAGTAGCCCCCGAACCAGGCTTCAATGACGATGAGTCCGGCGCGCAGATTGTCTTCAGCATTGCAAGGCGGGTTCTCCTCCGTGTACCTGTTGAATAAAGTCCGGTTTCTCGTAAATGTTGCGCTCCTCGGCTTCTACACCCAATAATGGCCGTCTCCCACGTGTCAAACGAATATGAAAAGTTTGAGTGTTTTTACATCCACACCCCTAGCCGCGTAAATGAGCCGCCCATTTAAGGGGACGAGGATTTAGATCCAAACCACACCTTCTCCCCTTCGCGAGTGTTCATCAGAGCGCATCTGACAAAGGTCCATACCACCATGGCCAGCTGTCACAACTCCTCCTCTCGCCCTTCCAGCCCTCAGCCTAGATATTGGGAGAGATGCTCCATCCCGCATAGCGAGCTAGTGACGCTCCAGACCAAGGGATTTCTCCCCCCGGCCTATATGGTCCCGGTTCGAGCCGGTCTTGCCGGTCTTGCCATCTATAATGGCGGAGAGCAAGCGGAGAGTGCCCCTAATCCCTCCAAAGGAGAGCGGGTGTGCCTCGTCCCTTATGTAATAAGAGGGCTCGGATTTCCAATCCATCCATTTCTCCGGGGGCTCCTGGAGTTCTATGGCCTCCAACTACACAATCTCACGCCTGCCTTCGTATTGCATATCACGGGCTTCGTAGCCCTCTGCGAGTTGTTCTTGGGTGTTGAGGCTCATTTCGGGCTGTGGAAAGAGCTATTCTGCCTTGTGCCCCGTTCTCAGAAGGGGTCGATATTTCAAGTGGGCGGAGCCGAAGTGTGGCGCATCGCCGGGACCGGATATCTATCTAGAACCCCAAAGAAGGCGTCCGAGGACTGGCCTTCGGAATGGTTTTACATAGAGGACGCCCCGCTGCCGGATCCTGTCCGGATCGGCCTCCCTGAGTTCGACAGTGCTCCACTAAAGAAGCGCCTAAGTTGGCGTCCACGGAGCCCTCAGAGGGAAAGTGACAAGGACGTCCGTTACCTGATGGGCCGGATAAGATTGTTAGCTCATTCCGGACTGACCATGATCGGGGTCATGGCCGCATGCATCATGCGAGGGGTGCAGCCGCTACAGTACAGAGGCCACCCCATGTGGGACTTCAACGGGGAGGACGACGCCACCCGCTATGGCCGTAAGGGGCCGGATTCGGCTGTGGCTCTAACAAAGACCTTGTCCGCTTTGTACAAGGGAGAAGAGGAGGATCTTCTCCGCGTCGACCCAAAGGGTGGATTTTCTATGTACAATCCCCCAAGCTGGGTAAGTGGTCATATTTACCTGCCCATTTGTTTTATATTCCCATTGTTAAATATTCAGTATAACGACTTCAACGCAGGAGCTGCGCCAGGCTGTTAAAGAAATGAACAGCCCTCCTCCACAACCCGAGGACCCAGGACGGTCCCTCGGACCGGCCTCTCAAGAGGATCCGGACTTATCTGTGGAGCTGATTGATGGAGTGTTCCATCAATTGAGCAAGGACAACGCCTTGGTGGCCATTACGGCCGATTACCCAGGGCTAATCCCGGCCTCCCAGGTAACTGAGATCGAAGTCCCAGTACCCCGAATAGGGGTCCGCCCTCTCGTGTTTTTAGTTTCCTGATTACAACCGAACCTTGCAGGGGAGGTTTTTGAGACGGGAGGCCGAACCTGCGGCGACAAGCCAACGAGGGGCCACAGGGCCCTGTGGGAAGAAAAGAGGTGCAGTCCGAACCGAGGCGTCAGCGCAAAGGTATGGCGCGCCCCCTTATCCAGGTGTTATACCTTCAAGGCATATTAACACTCGTGCTCTCTTCAAGACAAAGAGACCTCGCCGGACTATATCCGGAGAGGCTGCCAATCGCGCCTCCACCAGCCAAGCTCCAAAGCCTGGTCCGGAGGCGGGGGCGAACACAAGGCGCGCACCGGACGCTCCTCCGACGGAGGATGTGGACAGGTTGTCTGCCACCCACTCTGAGGTGGAGAGTGCCATGAACCACAGGCGTCGCCGGACAATTCTTCACGACGCTTGTTTCTTCCAAGAGGCATTAGATGCCTTTAATTCGGGAGATGCGTACCTCCGTGCCGCTCAAAATGGTCTAGCCAGAGCCACGGAGCAATATGTAAAAGACATACGGGTAAGAAAATTTTGGTAATTATGTATATATGTGTCACACCCTGCATTTTGTAACATGTCATTTTCATTATTAAAGCATGAAATATTGGACCAACAAAAACTTTTGCATTATTTGGCTTTTATTTTGGAGTTGGTTTTCTCTGAGTGTTTTTTTTCAAGTGCTCTTTAAAGTCAACTACTCCACCTTCTGTACTTCATCTCCTTGCCCCAAACTTCTGCCCAATGATCATGCCATGTGTATAGTACAGTATAGTATTTTCCTACAAAAATAATTTGGCCAAATAGTATTTTCAAAATTTAGTTTTCCAAAAACCCCTGAGTTGAGGTTTGCACTACAAGTACTTGATTTGGGGTATGAAAAATATTTCAAAGAGTACATTTGAAACCTATTAGATATAGGATTCCCATAAACCACAAAAATATAATTTTAACAGTTATTTTCCTATTTTATTTAAAAGCTTTATCTTAAGGCCAAAAATGGTCTTTAATTGGGAAGAATTATTTTAATGTTTCAAAAATATTTGACAAAAATCAGGGAAACTCAGTGGACATATATTTTCCATATATAAGAGTTTCAACACATGGTCATGTTCAAAATATTGGACAAAACCTCCCAAAACTATTTCTGCCCATTTCAAGGATTTGAAATATTTCTACAGGAAATATTTTCATAAAAATCCAAGGAAAATCCAGCCAGTCACAAATGCATATTGTGGTCACCTTGAAAATCCTCATCTCAATTAAGGTCAGTTTGGTTCACCAAAATGCACCAAAACCCTCTCTGACCAGAGTCAAATTTGAACAACTTTGTACTACCAACTTTCTCTGCTTGACCCCAACTTTTGTGATCAGGTTCATATGACCAAATGAGGCCACTACACCAAGTGGTGCATCAAGGAGAAATGATTTGATCAACTAGATCTGCACAAGTTCATTTCTGCTAATTTCTAGGGTTTACAAAAGTTGCATTGGCAACTTTGCCCAAATAAACTCAAAATTGGTGGAAGACCCTAATTATATGTGTCATTCCACCCTATGGAGTCTCATGGCAAATGGAAACCATCTACTTGCCCAAACCAGCATCAAACACCTTCTACCACTTTACAAAAATCCCATTTTTGGCCTCTTCCACTAATCTCCATAGGCTCAACTTTCTACCACGACCCCTCCTAGTCCCCCTCAAGCACCTGTGTGCTTTGCTGCCCGAGGAAGCAATGATGAAGGGGGGAGAACCCCATTTTTTCTTCTCTGGACAGTGGATTCCTCTCTCCCTCTCTCTCTCAACCTCCCTCTCTCCTCTCAGCCTTCCATAGCATCCAAGGCACTCCCCAGCTTTTGCCCATGCCCCCTGCAGCTGCCAGACGCAAGTGGACGCGCGCGGACGCGGGAAAGCCGCGGATGCCGGCCAAAGTCGCGCTCTGGAGCGCCTGGCAGGGCATCCGGCCGTTGATGCCGTGCCTCCCGGCCACCTCGAGCCTCCCCCGCGTGCCAGTCGATGCCCCTCAACGTCTGCTCCACGCCAACAGGCCGCCCACTTGCTCCCGCGCCCTCCTCTCTCTCCTGCAGCTCGCGCCAGAACGCTGCCCCGTTCGGCCAATGCTCGTGCCGCTTCTATGGCCCGCCTGCAGCTCGCCCCGCTCCTCCTCTCTCTCCCTGGCACCCTAGACCACTCTCACGAACACCCCCGAGCCCTCCATTCCCTCTCTAACGGACACCCGAGCCGATCCCGCAGGCACCCGTAGGCCGCGCCTACGGTGGACCTCGGCCAGCATATAAAAGGCGACCCCGAGCCTCTCTATCACTCCCTGTCACTCCCCCCACACTCCTAATCCACCTCCCACACCACCCATTTGTCCCCAGAGCCGCTCGAGCTCAAGATCGAGCTCGAGCTCCGCCGCCTCGGCTCGTCGGCGTTCGCACGGTACAGGCCTCCTCCGCCCCCGTTCTCTCTCGATCTGGAACCACGCAGCACCACTGACCCCTTCCCCTCTCTTTCCCCACTCTTTTGCAGCCGGGAACGGCCGGAACCATCGACGACCGAAGCACCTCCGCCGCGTGACCTCGTCGCCGGCGAACCAGGCTGCTCCGGTGTCCAACTCCAGCTCCACCCGAACGCCGACACGACGCTGAGCCCAGCCGTGCCCTCACCCGACCTCGCCGTGCCCTGCATCGTCGCCGGTGAGCTCGCCGCCCTCTCTGACCCAGGGTTGACGACAACGGCCGTGGGGCCCGTCCGTCAGCCTCACATCCTGACGCCTGGGCCCCGCCCGTCAGGTTTAAATCTGGCGTGCGCGCGTGCACCAGTGCGCCGGGCCGCCTCTCTGGCTGGGCCTGCTGCGCTGCGCCTGTTCTGGCCCAGCAGGCATGGAGCCCTTTTCTTTTTCTTTTTCTTTTTCTATCGCTTTTCCAAGAATTCCACAGGATAAAATATATGTCCAAATAAATTAATTCCAATTCCTAAATTCCTAAAGTATTGCAACCTATTTAATGGTGCAATTTTCATTCAAATCCAACAACCTTTTCTTCACTGTAAATATTTAAATGTGATTTTAAGCATTTAAATATACCTTTTTAAATCCATTTCTCCTATTCTGCTACTCCAAATCCAAACTAGGAATTTTCCCCTTCTTAGTTTTCAACCTAGTATTTAACAAAAATGAGTTGACATTTTTCTGAGCACTTTGGTTTTTCTGTTTTATTATTGCCTTATTTTTCTCATTATTATTTTGCAACGATAGATTGCGTTGCTGACGAAGGAGTTGGACCAGAAGACTTTGAAGACCTAGAAGACTTTGTTGAGCCAGGCAAGCAGCCCTTTGACCATGTCTATGAAACCCTTTTTATGCATGTCATATAGCACCATATTGTTGTTGCAACGGAATCATGATGAGGTGGTAACCACTTTGATGGTTTGCCACCGTACTTCCTCGTTGATACTTGCATTGTGCATGACCCTACCTTCTTATGAGGGTTATGCCGGTGGGAGTAGATAGGATGCTAAAGTAGTGCTACGCAAAAAGGGACAGGAATATGCATGGTGATGGGGACATAGTATTTTCAAAATATTTTTCGAAAACCCCCATCGGGTGCCACTTATGCCCGGGGGAGATGATGAGTTGGGTAACCACTTGATGACGAAGTGGTGTACTGAGGCAAGTGTGTGTGTTGTTTTTCAAAACGGATTGGTTTAAGTTGCGACCGTTATTCCAACCTTACATGCGCAACCACTCTACCCTTGTATGGGAAAGGGCATTATTGATTACCTAGGCCGATACTAGCTTGGAGCCCTCATTACTAGTGACGGGAGAGTTGTTGGTGCGCTCTCTTAGGACGGGGTCGTGCCAGGTAGGGCGGCCATGACTGTTTTCACAGGGCACCGGATACACCGTTGTGTCCCCTCTCGGATGTTACGATCTCGAGTGAGTCTCGTATGATGTACATCGTGAGGATACGGAACAACGAGTGGACTCCATGTTAGTGTTGTCTAGGGAAAGGTAGTTATCAGGTGCTTACCCCAGGTACTTGAGGTACCGCGGGTCGTGGATGACACGGAAGTTCCCCAGATCTTGTGGGTAAAGTGTGCAACCTCTGCAGAGTGTAAAACTATTCGAATAGCCGTGTCCACGGTCAAGGATAGTTGGGGAACCGCTCTTGGGCTACGTCCACATGTTACCAACCAGTGTGTGTGTTTGGATAAGTGAGAAGATCTACGTGGGTCAAGTCAAAGGACTTGACATGATTGAGTTGGGTTGATGCCCACTCTATTTATGTTGATATCTGTAACATGTCCTCATGGTTAATTGAATTCTCCTGATGCATGTCTTACACGTGGTTGAACATGTCATAGCACTCAAAAACTAGCTTTCCGGAAAAATTTACCTATATCATGCATTGTTGTACTTTGAACCAAAACATGGGTTGCTTGCAAGTACATTCAAAGTACTCATTGGCTTGCCACTGGTTATTTAATTGGCCAGGTGTGGAAGAACAGGAGTTCGAAGAAGAGTTCTTTGGAGACGAACATGCGAACTAGGTCGTTTCCTAGTCAGAATGCCTGTAGGGTTAAGGTAGATGGCATGGGTTCTACTTATCGATGAAGAATTTCCGCTGCTTAAGTTTATTTGGTATTCAGCCCTTGTGGCTTTATCTATGTAAGACTTGACCATAATGGTCATAATTTGTGTAAGACGATATGTATGGATGAAGACTCTTGTTATTCAGCTTCTGTGTGTTTAGTGAGCATTGATCTCTGGGATCACTGTACACGTGCATTTGGTGATCACGACTTATGAGTCGGGGTCCCCACAATATGCCAGTAGCCCCCGAGACTTGAAACAGTTAGAATAACTGATTTAAGGATCATTTGTTATGCAGGTTCTTACAGAAAAGAATTCCCTACTGTCCAAGGAGCTGGAAGAGTGCAAAGCCCAACTTGAGGCCGCACTAGCCGCGGCAGGGGAGCCCAAGGAGACCCCCTCTGGTAATATACACTTCGAAAGATAAGTATTTTGTGAAGCATGGCATGGTTGCGAATCTGACAAATGAAATTGCAGATGGCGCCATATTGAATCCGGAAAGGCAACACCTCCTACGCCAGCTGAAGGCTGGTGAGAAGGTGCTGACAAAGGTGAGGCGGGAGAAGAACGATCTCCAAGATGCCAACACCAAGCTGGGCGTCGACCTGAAAGATGTTCGTGCCCAGCTGTCAGACTCCGTTAAGGAGAATCAGCGGCTTCGGCGCGGCATATTTAGTAAGTGCTTGAACGAACCTTTGAAAAAAAGTTCGGCGGGGAAGTCGACTAACAGAGTAATGTCTGTAGGTGTGCTAACAGGTCGTCCTACAGAGGAGATGCCCGGTTCTACGGGTGACCTTCTTCCCGAGCTCTCGCAACTGCTCGAGCGAGTTCGGAAGGCGATGCAAGGCGTCGTCTAGGACCTGTGGGCATCCATCTCCTTGCCCGAAGGTCTTGGAGAGCTTGCGGAGAAGCTAAAGGGAGCACGGCGGTGCTTCCGATTGTGGAAGATATCGGCCTGCTGTCAAGGCGCTAGAGAGGCCTGGGCCATAGTTAAGACGCGGTACACCAAGGCTGACCCCAACCACATGGCCGAGGTTGGTCCTGTGGGGCCCGATGGGAAGGAGATCCCTGTAAGCTTAGTATACGGCCAAGTAGAATTGGCCGCAAAGTATTCCCAGCAGGACTGTAAATTAGGCAGCCTGTTAGATGGTATTGAAGAGGAATACGATCAGTCGGAGTGACTATGTAATTTAATTGACATTTATAATGCCTTCTAGCCGGATTGTAGATCGTTTGTCATGGCCGACCTTTTCGCTTCAGCCTCGGGACCTGACGGTCCGGAGTGTGTCCGAATTCCCATGCGGTTATATAAGAACCGGGGAATGCATGGAGACCAGGCGTAGGGGTCATTAGTGCATGAACAGACAAGTGCCCGACTAGTTATGTTATATTACATGGTTAGTAAGAAACATCTTCCAGGGAGAATAGTTCCGTTAGGGGTTCCTTTCCCTGGGAGGCATGCCCTAAAGTGCATGCCCATTCTGCGAAAAAGACACAGGAAAAAGCATCTGGGGGCGCATAAATAAATAAGTGAAAAGATCATCTTTTAGGTCACCGATCGAATATTCCCTTAAGAACGCTAGCTTTCGGCTTCACCCAGTCTGAGGTACACATCCGGCTGATCCGGCAGTAACAATCGCAGAGGTGCTCCCTTTACCGCCTAGCCGAATAATCGGGAACGTAGGGGTAAGCACAGGAGCCAGGCAACCCAGCTTGGCCAAAACTTAAGTCATATCGATGCATATAATGGTGAAATAAAAGGTACATGCGGAAGTGTAACACATGTGTTGGGCATAAAGCCCGTATAAATAAGCTTCTGTTAAAAGAAGCCCCCCAGGTTTAATGAGTGCGAATAGCACGTCATTTGATGAGCCTTTAAAGGCTATAAGAGAAAGGAAGGGGAGAAGGAGAGAAATGTAAGACAGACAGTATATAAAAATGGACAGAGGAAGGAGACGAACACAGAGTCCGGCGCTAGGCATAGAATCTTTGGAGACGGGCTGCGTTCCATGGGTTCGGCTCGAGTCAGTTATCCAATGCATCTCGCAGGCGGTACGCTCCACCAGTCAGGACTTGGTCAATTATGAAGGGACCTTCCCACTTGGGCTTGAGTTTATCCTTTCTCTTGTCCGGCAGGCGTAGAACTAATTCGCCAACGTTGTAATTTTTGGCCCGTACTTCTCTGCTTTGGTATCTTCGAGCCTGCTGTTGATAGAATGCGGAACGGGCTTTTGCCACGTCGCGCTCCAATGCGTCCAAACTGTCCTGCCGATCGAGTTTGGCTTCTCTTTCTTCGTACATGCGCACTCGAGGTGAGTCATGAATTATGTCGCAAGGCAGAACTGCCTCTGCGCCGTACACCATAAAGAATGGTGTGTATCCGGCGGTGCGATTCAGCGTGGTCCGCAGCCCCCAGAGTACGGAGTCGAGCTCCTCTACCCAGTGCCTGTTAGATTCCTTGAGGGACCGCACTAATCTGGGTTTGATGCCGCTCATGATAAGACCATTTGCACGTTCGACCTGACCGTTAGTTTGTGGGTGATAGACGGAATCATAATCGAGCTTGATGCCCATGTTTTTGCACCAGAGTTTTACCTCATCGGCCGTAAAGTTCATGCCGTTATCAGTGATGATGCTGTGGGGGACGCTGTAGCGGTGTACAACCCCGGATATAAAGTCTATCACCGGTCCGGATTTGGCCGTCTTAACAGGCTTGGCTTCTATCCATTTGATGAACTTATCCACCATGACCAGTAAGTATTTTTGCTTGTGGGTTCCGCCTTTAAGGGGTCCAACCATGTCAAGCCCCCAGACCGCGAAGGGCCAAGTGATGGGGATAGTTTGGAGGGCAGTGGGTGGCATATGGCTTTGGTTTGCAAAGAGCTGGCAACCGGCGCATCGTTGGACTAAGTCCTGGGCGTCTGCCCAGGCCGTTGGCCAATAAAAGCATGTACGGAAGGCCTTGCTTACAAGGGACCAAGCTGCAGCGTGATGACCGCCGAGTCCGGCATGAATTTCAGCCAGGAGGTTCCGCCCTTCCTCTTCGGAGATGCACCTTTGAAGTACTCCGGTAGTGCTTTTCTTATAAAGCTCTCCTCGTGGACTTTGTAGGCTTTGGATCACCGCACTATGCAGCGTGCCTCATTTTGGTCCTCGGGGAGTTCCTGCCTAGTAAGGTAGGCGAGGAATGGTTCTGTCCACGGGGCGATGACGGCCATTATTACGTGGGCTGAAGGTGTTATTTCATTGGCAGAGCCTCCGATTGTGTCAGAATGTTCAGTGTCGGGCAGTGCGGTTGGGTCTGGGCTGTTATTGTTCGGCTCCCCTTCCCATACTACGGATGGCTTGAACAGCCTTTCCAAGAAGATGTTGGGGGACTACATCGTGTTTTGCGCCGATGCGTGCCAGGACATCTGCCGCCTGATTATTTTCCCGGGCCATATGGTGAAATTCAAGCCCTTCGAACCGAGATGACATTTTTAGGACGGCGTTGTGGTAAGCTGCCATTTTTGGATCCTTGGCATCGAAGTCTCCATTTATTTGGGATATTGCAAGGTTCGAGTCCTCGCGCACCTCTAGGCATTGAATGCCCATGGATACTGCCATCCGGAGACCATGTAAAAGGGCCTCATATTCGGATGCATTGTTGGAGTCTGTGTACATAATCTGGAGTACGTATTGAACTGTGTCTCCTGTGGGGGACGTCAAAACGACGCCAACCACTAGTCCGGCCAACATCTTGGAGCCATCGAAATGCATGATCCAATTTGAATATGTGTCGTACTCTTTAGGGAGTTCGGCCTTTGTCCATTCTGCGACGAAGTCGGCCAAAACTTGCGACTTGATGGCTCGCCGTGGCTTATAAGTTATGTCGAACGGGAGGAGCTCAATGGCCCATTTTGCAATCCGGCCCGTTGCGTCACGGTTGTTTATAATATCGTTAAGTGGTACTTCCGAGGCTACTATTATTGAACACTCTTGAAAGTAGTGGCGTAGCTTCCAGGATGCCATGAATACCGCGTAAGCAATCTTTTGATAATGCGGGTACCGTGGTTTGCATGGAGTGAGGACAGTGGACACATAATAGACCGGCTTTTGAAGGGGGAATTTGTGTCCTTCCATTTCTCGTTCGACGACGAGCACTGCGCTTACAACCTGATGTGTTGCTGCAATGTACAATAGCATTGGTTCGCCAATGTTTGGCGCAGCCAGGACTGGGTTTGTTGCCAATATGGCTTTTATTTCGTCGAGTCCAGCCGTGGCTGCATCCGTCCATTCGAAGTGTTCGGTGCGCCGAAGGAGGCGGTAAAGGGGTAGGGCCTTTTCTCCCAAGAGGGAGATAAAGCGGCTTAGAGCCTCCACGCATCCGGTTAACTTTTGTATTTGTTTGAGGTCTTTTGGTATATCCAATTGTGACAGAGCTCGGATCTTGGCTGGATTTGCTTCAATTCCTCTACCAGATACAATGAAGCCCAAGAGCTTTCCGACTGGAACGCCGAAAATGCATTTTTCCGGGTTGAGCTTGATGTCGTATGTTCGGAGGTTATCAAATGTGAGCCTCAAGTCGTCTACTAGAGATTCGACATGTCTTGTTTTGACGACCACATCATCTACATATGCCTCCGCTGTTTTGCCGATCTGGCTTGCCAGACATGTCTGAATCATGCGCTGATATGTTGCGCCGGCGTTTTTGAGCCCGAAGGGCATTGTGTTGAAGCAGAATGGGCCGTATGGTGTGATAAATGTCTTTGCGGCTTGGTCTGATTCTGCCATCTTGATTTGATGGTAGCCGGAATATGCGTCGAGGAAACACAACGAATCGTGTCCTGCGGTAGCATCGATAATTTGATCGATGCGGGGGAGGGGGAAGGGATCCTTTGGGCAAGCCTTGTGAAGGTCTTTAAAATCAACGCACAGGCGCCAGGATTTGTCCTTCTTTGGTACCATCACTAGGTTTGCTAGCCAGTCCGGATGTTTTATATCTCTGATGAATCCGGCCTCCAATAGCTTTGCTAGCTCCTCTCCCATGGCCTGTCTCTTAGGTTCAGAAAAACGCCGAAGAGCTTGTTTGACAGGTTTGAATCCTTTTAGGATATTTAAGTTGTGCTCGGCCAGCCTGCGTGGGATTCCTGGCATGTCTGAAGGGTGCCAGGCGAAAATGTCCCAGTTCTCTCATAGGAACTCTCGCAGTGCGGCGTCTACATCAGGGTTTAACTGTGCCCCGATGGAAGCTGTTTTATTGGGGTCCGTTGGATGGACCTGGAATTTGACTATTTCGTCCGCCGGTTTAAAGGAGGTGGACTTGGATCTTTTGTTGAGTACCACATCGTCCCTGTTCACCGTGGAGCACAGCGCAGTCAGTTCCTCAGCCGCTAGGGCTTCGGATAGTGCCTCGAGGGCCAGTGCGGCTGTCTTGTTTTCGGCGCGGAGTGCTATGTCCGGATCACTAGCGAGAGTGATGATCCCGTTAGGCCCGGGCATCTTGAGCTTCATGTACCCGTAATGGGGTATTGCTTGGAATATTGTAAACGCTTCCCGCCCTAGCAGAGCGTGATAACCGCTGCTGAACGGAGCCACATGGAACGTGACCTCTTCGGACCTGTAATTATCCGGCGTGCCGAACACTACATCTAGTGTGATTTTTCCTGTACAGCGCGCTTCCCGACTGGGGATTATTCCTCTAAAGGTTGTGCTGCTTCGCTCAATGCGGTTCCAGTCTATTTCCATTTTTTGAAGGGTTTCCTCATAAATGAGGTTCAAACCGCTGCCGCCGTCCATGAGTACCTTGGTAAGACGAAAGTCGTCCACTATTGGACTGAGGACCAATGCGGCTGGTGCTCGGGCTGTTCGGAATTTAGGTTCATCACTGGCATTAAAGGTAATAGCCGTGTCACTCCATGGGTTTATTGTTGCTACTTGGTAGACTTCGGCAAGGCTGCGGAGTATCCTTTTTCGCATATTATTTGATGCGAAAGTCTCGAAGACTATTAATACCGTATTGGTGTCTCTAGGGTGGCTTTCTGTGGCCTTCGGAATTAGGAGATCTTCGCCAATTTTGGCCACCTGCCGGAGTATCCAACATGCTCTAAGGCTATGAGTTGGTGTGGCGTCCTCTGTACTGTGAATTTTACAGGGTCCATTAAGCCATCCTTCCAGTACGGTTCCATGCCTTGTAGAGGGTTTTTGCTTTTTGGTGTTTGACCCGGGTGTCTGGCGATGATCCACCCTTTTATTTCGGACTGGGTTTGTATTCAGGGCCGGATCGTCCCAAAATTTTATTTTGGTTTTCCAGGCGCTTTCCATCGCACAGTACTTCCGTACCATGGATGCTAAGTCAGCGAAGCATGTAATATCACGACGACTTATGGCGTTGAGGATTCCCTTGCCCGTGCAATTATTGCAGAAGATTGAGATTGCGTCTTCCTCGCGGCAGTCCCTTATCCTGTTCCTAACGAGGAGGAATCTGGCCCAGTAATGATGTACTGTTTCATCAGGCTCTTGCCTGATTTGGGATAGATCGCTTATGTTCGGGTGGGTGGGTGGAATTAAATCCGAAGCCTCACCCAATCTGAGGCTCAGAGGCCGAGGAATTTCTGAACTCGAAAATTTGGATTCCTGGATGTTGTCCAATGAATCCAGCCCATCGCCTGACTCTATGTTTAGGTCTTGAGTGATATCCTCCCCTCCGCGGGTATCCGGCTTGGAGGGATCGGAAATCCGGACGTAGCTAGTCCTTAAGATAGATGAAGGGTCGCCGCACTGTTCCTCTACCACGGCAACGTGATGGGTGACTTGGGGAGAGTTAATCTCTCTCAGATTGGGTTTAGGCCCAATCTGGTCATAATCCGTAGCGACTCCCAGGGCGGCGATGCGGTCCAAGATCTCGTTTATGGAGGAGAGCTCCATTGGATCTAACCGCTTGGCGAGTTCCGAGATGGCATGAAGATTGTTTTTGATGGCTCGAGAGGTCATCGTCAGCGCAGAAGCCGAACAGGCGGTCATAAGAAGACCACCTAGCCGGAGGGTTTGGCCGACAGCCAAAGCTCCCTTAGCAACAGTGCCGTCTTTAAAGACGGGGCGAGGCATCCTTCCTGATGGCGACGACACAGAGGAACTCTCAATGAAAGCACCAATGTCGGTGTCAAAACCGGCGGATCTCGGGTAGGGGGTCCCGAACTGTGCGTCTAGGCCGGATGGTAACAGGAGGCAAGGGACACAAAGTTTTACCCAGGTTCGGGCCCTCTTGATGGAGGTAAAACCCTATGTCCTGCTTGATTAATATTGATGATATGGGTAGTACAAGAGTAGATCTACCGCGAGATCGGAGAGGCTAAACCCTAGAAGCTAGCCTATGGTATGATTGTTGTTCTGTATGTTGTCCTACGGACTAAAACCCTCCGGTTTATATAGACACCGGAGAGGGTTAGGGTTACACAAAGTCGGTTACAATGGTAGGAGATCTACATATCCGTATCGCCAAGCTTGCCTTCCACGCCAAGGAAAGTCCCTTCCGGACACGGGACGAAGTCTTCATCTTGTATCTTCATAGTCCAGGAGTTCGGCTGAAGATATAGTCCGGCCATCCGGACACCCCCTAATCCAGGACTCCCTCAGTTACCTTAAAAGGACTAAGGAAATGTTCCTCGGTTATGGAGGTGATAAAGAGTTCGTCGTAAAGAGTTACGTCGATGCAAGCTTTTACACTGATCTAGATGACTCTAAGTCTCAATCTAGATATGTATTGAACATGGGATCAATTAGCTAGAGTAGCTCCATGTAGAGCATTGTAGACATAGAAATTTGCAAAATACATACGGATCTGAATGTGGCAGACTGTTGACTAAACTTCTCTCACAAGAAAAACATGATCACACCTTAGTACTCTTTGGGTGTTAATCACATAGTGATGTGAACTAGATTATTGACTCTAGTAAACCCTTTGGGTGTTGATCACATGGCGATGTGAACTATGGGTGTTAACCACATAAAGATGTGAGCTATTGGTGTTAAATCACATGGCGATGTGAACTAGATTATTGACTCCAGTGCAAATGGGAGACTGGAGGAAATATGCCCTAGAGGCAATAATAAAGTTGTTATTTTATATTTCCTTATATCATGATAAATGTTTATTATTCACGCTAGAATTGTATTAACCGGAAACTTCATACATGTGTGGATACATAGACAAAACATTGTTCCCTAGTAAGCCTCTACTAGACTAGCTCGTTAATCAAAGATGATTAAGTTTCCTAACCATAGACATGTGTTGTAATTTGATGAACGTGATCACATCATTAGGAGAATGATGTGATGGACAAGACCCATCCGTTAGCATAGCATATTGATCGTTCCTTTTTATTGCGATTGCTTTCTTCATGTCAAATACATATTCCTTTGACTATGAGATTATGCAACTCCCGGATACCGAAGGAATGCCATTGTCGGTGTCCTGGGAATGGGGGTACCCAGACTTGCCTACTAGCGGCCCACGGCGTGGCTCCATCGGTGGCCTGGTACGGCCCATCTTCAGCAACAAGCACTCAAGACCCTTGCGAGGGGCACCTCGCGAGGCGGACGGCACCAAGACCTCCTTGGGGGCAGCCTCGCTAGGTTAGCTCCCGAGGAGCGGGGATATCTATGCAAGGGGAACCTCGCGAGGTTCATGTGACGTGAGCCATGATGACCAAGGCCAGGCAGGCGCCAGCGGCTGCAGTGTACCAGTTTCCTCTTTGGTGCTAAAGAGGGAAGCGCAGGTGAGAAGTCTCGAGGCATCAGGCAAAGGTTTCCTTATTGGTGTAACGAGACCAACGCCAGCAGAACGGCAGGACGGAGGTCACCGCGGAGCCCACAGCAGCGTCACCACCAGAGTCTTTGGCAGGCGAAGACCACCTTTTGTCAGGATAGCTTGTACTAGTTGTCCTCCTTAAAACTTGGCCATTGTTGGATCCCTTCCTACCTAAACATTTGGGAAGAGGACCAAGGCCACCACCGTAGTAGGGGAAGGATCGGGGATGGATCATTCGGACCATCCTCACCCACACCAGCTCATTGAGCTCAAGAACACCTCTCCTCAGGAGGCAGTCCATCCATTGTACTAGTTCATCCCTAGCCCTCGAGGCAATCCACCACCACCACACTGGAGTAGGGGATTACACCACAACGGTGGCCGGAACCAGTATAAACCCTCGTGTCTCTTGTTCCTTGGGTTCGTCGAGCTAGGCCTTGAGATCATTGTGCGAGCGAGCTAGAGAGAGAGTTCTTCGTGCGCACCCAAGTGTTCGAACCTCAAGGTTTTGCTGGAACCTAGAATCCGGCATTTGGCGCGCCAGGTAGGGGGTGCGCCGAAGCCTTTCCTCCGTTGATCCACGCTCCACTGCTCCGCCGCATCCATGGCTAACGCTCGCCGAGCCCGTGTTGAGCGTTGGCCCGCCCTTGCCGCTCGCGTCGCTCAGACGGTGCCCGTCGGTGGACCTCCCTGCCGTTCTCCATCACCCGCTGCCAACGCCGCCACTGGCCCGGCGGGGAATGAACAACAAGATTCATCGCTACACCCCTCCGTGCGACGGGACGAACGCACCGCCACCCCATCGCTGACTCTGGCCAGCTCTTCGTCCCAAGCTCGTCGCGCCCACGGACGCGCAGGCCGCGCTGCTCATGGCACGTGTGCTCCTGCGTTACCGCCCGGTCGACGACCTCTACGAAGATTGGTTGGACCGCATCACCGAGCTCGTTAGCACCGTTGGGGGCTCCCCGCACCGTCCCTCTTGCTGCCTCGCCCACCTCTAGCTGCGGGTGACGTAGCCCAGGGATCGCCTCCGCCACCTCCGCATCAAGACGCGCGGTCCTGCGATGCGACCCACTGTGCAGGGCACCCGCGCACGAAGAAGGAAGCTGCCAAGAAGTCCATCGGCCGCAAGAAAATGCTCCTGCACTCCCACTCCCAGCACCACCGTGTCAAGACCGCGTACCGCCTACGGCGACGACGCGTGGATACCAGGACCAGGCTCCACCTCCGCGACGGGCCCCGGTGACCACAGCAGGCTGCCGTGCCTTCACTCCCGAGCTACGCAGTGTCGTCTGGCCTGGCAAGTTCAAGCCAGACCTGCCTCCGCACTACAACGGCACCCCCGACCCTGCTGAGTTCCTGCAGCTCTATGAGCTGAGCATCGAGGTAGCCAACAGCGACGAGAAGGTCATGGCAAACTGGTTTCCCATGGCCCTGAAGGATGGCGCGCGCTCGTGGCTCCTGAACCTACCCGCGAGATTGATCTCCTCCTGGGGCGAGATGCGTGAGCATTTCATCGCCAACTTACAGGGCACTCGTGACCGTCCGTCGGCCGCAGGTGACCTACGGCGCATCAAGCAGCAGCCAGGGGAGACCCTGCAGAAGTACATCCATCGCTTCAACAACGTCCGCCTCAAGATCCCCAAGGTGACGGACGAGGTCATCATCTCCGTGTTTTCCGATGGCGTGCGTGACGTCAATATGAAGGAGGAGCTTGCCATCCATGAGGACCTATGCACGGCCCTGGAGATGTTCAACATAGCAACCAAGTGCGCAAGAGCTGAGGAAGGGCGCCTTTCTCTCCTAGAGCTCCCAGCTGCCGACCAGGAGGACAAGAAGGCCAAGGCCAAGGACGTGAAACGCAAGGGGGCTCCCGTGCTCACGGCAGAGCCAGAGATGAAGCACGGCCGTGACCACCCCGAGTCATCCAAGGCCGGTCGGCCGTTCTGCGCCTTCCACAACGTTCACAGCCACAACACCAATGACTGTCAAGAGCTCAGGGCCATCCGCGATGGGCACTTCGGTCGATGCCCCAAGTGCAGCGATCGGGGCTACGGCCGAGGAGGAGGACGAAGCGGAGGACGCTAGGACGACCGCGGCCCCCTCCAAGAGTGGTGCGGCCGGCCTCGTGAGGACTGCTGGCAGGACCTGCCTCGCGAGGGCGCCTAGAGAGACCAGCCTCGTGAGGACCGCCCCAGGGCAACGCTGGCCTCCCTCCGCTGCCACCTCCGCCTAGAAGGAATGACGACCATCATCTGGACGAGGGGGGCTAGGGGCTTCCAGGAGCCACGTGCCATCGCCTGCATCTTGGGTGGCGCCCAGGCCCCAGCCTCTCAGGCCTTGACCACGGCATCGTGACCTGGCATACCAGCGACAGTTGAAGCCTGCCTGGGGACTGGGACCTGTCGGCGTAGAGCACTAAGCTGCCGCGAGGATGAGAAGGGGGAACAATGCTAGAGCAAGACGTGCAATCACGAATTTCATAATGGATATAACATCGCTACAAGAGTACTACAGATTCTTTACACACACCCACAGGGTTCATCTCGATTCCTCGCAGGGGACAAAAGAAGATTTCCAAGAGCCATATCTATAGGCGTGAGTTGTCAATTCAACCACACCTGGAAAACTTAATATCTGCAGCAAAGTATTTAGTAGCAAAGTAATATGGAAGTAACGGTAACAGTGGAAACAGGTAACAGTAGCAATTTTGTAGTAATTGTAACACTGGCAACGGTAAAGTAACTAAGCAAAGATCAATATGTGAAAAGCTCATAGGCAATGGATCAGTGATGGATAATTAGGTCGAATGCGATTCCTCATGCAACAGTTATAACATAGGGTGACACAAAACTAGCTCCAGTTCATCAATGTAATGTAGGCATGTATTCTGAATATAGTCATACGTGCTTATGGAAAAGAACTTGCATGACATCTTTTGTCCTACCCTCCCATGGCAGCGAGGTCCTATTGGAAACTAAGGGATATTAAGGTCTCCTTTTAATAGAGTACCGGACCAAAGCATTAACACTTAGTGAATACATGAACTCCTCAAACTACGGTCATCACCGGTAAGTATCCCGATTATTGTCACTTCGGGGTTAACGGATCATAACACATAATAGGTGACTATAGACTTGCAAGATAGGATCAAGAACTCACATATATTCATAAAAACATAATAGGTTCAGATCTGAAATCATGTCACTCGGGCCCTAGTGACAAGCATTAAGCATAGCAAAGTCATAGCAACATCAATCTCAGAACATAATGGATACTAGGGATCAAACCCTAACAAAACTAACTCGATTACATGATAAATCTCATCCAACCCATCACCGTCCAGCAAGCCTACAATGGAATTACTCACGCACGGTGGTGAGCATCATGAAATTGGTGATGGAGGAAGGTTGATGATGACGATGGCGACGGATTCCCCTCTCCGGAGCCCCGAACGGACTCCAGATCAGCCCTCCCGAGAGAGATTAGGGCTTGGCGGTGGCTCCGTATCGTAAAATGTGATGAATCCTTCTCTCTGATTTTTTTCTCCCCGAACGTGAATATATAGAGTTGGAGTTGAGGTCGGTGGAGCATCAGGGGGCCCACGAGGCAGGGGGGCGCGCCCAGGGGGTAGGCGCGCCCCCACCCTCATGGACAGGGTGTGGGCCCCCTGGCCTTGATTCTTTCGCCAATATTTTTTATATATTCCAAAATATTTTCCGTGAAGTTTCAGGTCATTCCGAGAACTTTTGTTTCTGCACAAAAATAACACCATGGCAATTCTGCTGAAAACAGCGTCAGTCCGGGATAGTTCCATTCAAATCATGCAAGTTAGAGTCCAAAACAAGGTCAAAAGTGTTTGGAAAAGTGGATACGATGGAGACGTATCAAATCCCCCAAGCTTAAACCTTTGCTTGTCCTCAAGCAATTCAGTTGACAAACTGAAAGTGATAAAGAAAAACTTTTACAAACATTGTTTGATCTTGTTGTTGTAAATATGTAAAGCAGCATTCAAGTTTTCAGCAAAGATTATGAACTAACCATATTCACAATAACATTTAGGTCTCATGTTTGCTCATATCAATGGCATAATCAACTAGCGAGCAATAATAATAAATCTCGGATGACAACACTTTCTCAAAACAATCATAATATGATATAACAAGATGGTATCTCGCTAGCCCTTTCTGAGACCGAAAACATAAATGCAGAGCACCTCTGAAGATCAAGGACTGACTGGAAATTGTAATTCATGGTAAAAGAGATCCAGTCACAGTCATACTCAATGTAAACTAATAGTAATGCATGTAAATGACAGCGATGCTCTCCAACTGGTGCTTTTTAATAAGAGGATGGTGACTCAACATAAAAGTAAATAGATAGGCCCTTCTCAGAGGGAAGCAGGGATTTGTAGAGGTGCTAGAGCTCAATTTTTAAATAGAGATGAATAATATTTTGAGTGGTATACTTTCATTGTCAACATAACAACCGAGAGATCTCGATATCTTCCATGCTACACACATTATAGGCAGTTCCCAAACAGAATGGTAAAGTTTATACTCCCCCACCAACAATAAGCATCAATCCATGGCTTGCCCGAAACAACGGGTGCCTCCAACTAACAACAATCCTGGGGGGGTTGTTTGCAATTATTTTGATTTGATTTGAGCATGGGACCGAGCATCCCGGTCACCAGGCATTTTATTGTGAGTGAGGAGCGGAGTCCACTCCTCTTGAGAATAACACGCCTAGCATGGAAGATATAGACAGCCCTAGTTGATACATGAGCTATTCGAGCATACAAAACAGAATTTCATTTGAAGGTTTAGAGTTTGGCACATACAAATTTACTTGGAACGGTAGGTAGATACCGCATATAGGAAGGTATGGTGGACTCATATGGAATAACTTTGGGGTTTATGGAATTGGATGCACAAGCAGTATTCCCGCTTAGTACAAGTGAAGGCTAGAAAGAGACTGGGAAGCGACCAGCTAGAGAGCGACAACAGTCATGAACATGCATTAAAATTAATCAACACTGAATGCAAGCATGAGTAGGATATAATTCACCATGAACATAAATATCGTGGAGGCTAGTTGATTTTGTTTCAACTACATGCGTGAACATGTGCCAAGTCAAGCCACTCGAATCGTTCAAAGGAGGATACCACCCTATCATACCACATCACAACCATTTTAATAGCATGTTGGCACGCAAGGTAAACAATTATAAACTCCTAGCTACTTAAGCATGGCATGAGCAACTATAATCTCTAATTGTCATTGCAAACATGTTTCATTCATAATAGGCTGAATCAGGAACGATGAACTAATCGTATTTACAAAAACAAGATATGTAGAGTTCATACCAGCTTTTCTCATCTCAATCAGTTCATCATATATCGTCATTATTGCCTTTCACTTTCATGACCGAACGATGTGGATAATAATAATAGTGCACGTGCATTGGACTAAGCTGGAATCTGCAAGCATTCAATATACAGGAGAAGACAAGGTAACATGGGCTCTTGGTTAGATCAACAATAATGCATATGAGAGCCACTCAACATTTTCATCATGGTCTTCTCCTCTCGACCCCCAAAGAAAACAAAAGAAACAAAACTACTTACACGGGAAAGCTCCCAACAAGCAAAAGAAGAACGAGAAATCTTTTTGGGTTTTCTTTTTAATTATTACTACTACATGCATGGAAAGTAAACTAGCTAAAAGCTACAACTAATTTTTTTTGTTTTTTCTTAAGGTTTTTCAAACACACAAGAAGAAAGCTTAAAACAGAAAATAAACTAGCATGGATGATACAATGAAAAAGTATGAACACCGACAACTGGCATGAGTGCGTGAACATGAATGTAATGTTAGTGAGAAGTATGTACTCCCCCAAGCTTAGGCTTTTGGCCTAAGTTGGTCTATGGCCATGGCTGGCCTGGTGGATATCTGAAGTTGAAGCTGGGGTCATACTGAGATGCAGCAGCAACTGCCTAACGAGCTGCAGCTTGGAGGCGAGCTGCCTCCGTCCTCCTCTCGTACTTGTTCGCCTCCTCCCTGGTTATAACATATCTCCCTTTTATCTGGAAGTCAAAGAAAGCATGAGCAGGGAGAGCAACATGGACAGTGCGACGCCTGTCAGAGATTAGTCGGTACTGGAGAGGTTGTTCATTCCTCTCAATAAACTGATGGCGAACCATAGCATTAAAGTATAGATAAGCAGGAGGCAACTCCATATCATTTTCATGTACGGTTACCTCAAGAAAATTAGCTAAACGGGTTGCATACATTCCACCGAACAAATCTCCACTAATACTGTTATGATGCAACCTACGTGCAACAATGTCCCCCAAGTTGTATTGTTTATCTCCTAATACGGCACTCTTGAGAGCACTAAGATCGGGAACACACATGTGACATTTCTCATCCTTACCATTAATGCATCTACCTATAAAGAGAGCAAAATAATGTATGGCAGGAAAATGAATGCTCCCTATGGTAGCTTCTGTTATTTCTCTAGGTTCCCCCACAGTGATACTAGTAAGAAATTCTTTAAATTTAGATTTGCGAGGTTCACTAACATACCATACCCCACTGTGGGAGTTTACAAGCAGTATTAAAATCTTCTAAGTCCATGGTATAAGATTTATCATACAGATCAAATAGGACAGTGTGAGAATTGCGTGATGATGTAAATTTAAACCTTCTCACAAAGGAATCAATTAGGTGATAATATTGGGGGCACTTATCTGACACGAAGCCCTCAAGTTCAGCATTACGCACATACGCGTCAAGTTCCTCCTTAATTCCTGCTTGGACCATAAAACCTTCTGACGGCCATTCACAAGGCCGCACTTGAGCTTCTCTTGGTAGTTCATAGTCCGACTCACGTATCGCGAGCCTGGGTCCTTGCTTCTTTGAGGAACCACCTTGATACATTTTCCTAAACATATTTCTTCCTCTGAAAAAATTCTGAAATTTTTAGTAACTCAAAAATAAAAGTGAACTAAACTCAAAAAAATTGATAGCAGCTGCTCCTACAAGTGCCTAGAGGCCATATCATGCATTAAAACTATTCGGGACCATATAAATTTGACATGCAAGCTCAAGAACAGTGTCACCTAAGCAGCAAAAATTTGCAATAAATAAAGCACTAGAACAAAAACTAATTGGACCATTGGAGGAGTCACATACCAAAGAACAATCCCCCAAAACAGTTTTGTGAATGAAGCTTTGAGCAAGGAGATCAAAAATGGCAGCAAGATGAGCTAGAACTCGGGTTTGAGCTGGTGGATGATTTTTTTCTGGAGGAAGACGAAGTGTGTGGGTACAAGAATAAGTAGAGGGGCCCACGTGGGGTCCACTAGGCAGGGGCGCGCCTTGGACCCTCGTGGCCAGGTGGTGGGCCCCTCTGCTGTGTTCTCGGTGCCAGATATTCTTAACTATTCTACAAAAAATCACATTTCATTTTCGGGACATTTGGAGAACTTTTATTTTTGGGGTATTTTCTATTGCAAGGATAATTTAGAAAACAGAAAGAAAATACTATTTTTGCTTTATTAAATCTAAATAACAGAAAGTAAAAGGAGGGTACAGAAAGTTGTGCTTTCTATCTTCATCCATCTCATGCTCATCAAAAGGAATCCACTAACAAGGTTGATCAAGTCTTGTTAACAAACTCATTCCGAATCGCATGAAACCGGAGAAATTTTGAATAACACTAGGCTACCTCAACGGGGATATGCACGTCCCCAACAATATGAATATCATATTTCTTCTTAGCAGTAGGAAAAGGAATTCAAAACCTCCAATAGTAATCATTGAAGTTTTTCCAATAGAATTGATACTGTGGACTTGAGGTTGTTTCCTCGGAAAGTGTACCGTATGCTCATTACCATTAACATGAAAAGTGACATTGCCTTTGTTGCAATCAATAACAGCCCCTGCAGTATTCAAAAAGGGTCTACCAAGGATAATCGACATACTATCGTCCTCAGGAATATCAAGAATAACAAAGTCCGTTAAAATAGTAACGTTTGCAACCACAACAGGCGCATCCGCACAAATACCGACAGGTATAGCAGTTGATTTATCGACCATTGGCAAAGATATTTCAGTAGGTGTCAACTTATTCAATTCGAGTCTACGATATAAAGAGAGAGGCATAACACTAACACCGGCTCCAAGATCACATAAAGCAGTTTTAACATAGTTTCTTTTAATGGAGCATGGTATAGTTGGTACTCCGGGATCTCCTAGTTTCTTTGGTATTCCACCTTTAAAAGTATAATTAGCAAGCATGGTGGAAATTTTTGCTTCCGGTATCTTTCTTTTATTTGTGACAATACCTTTCATGTACTTAGCATATGCAAAAAGATAGGTCTAATCATTTCAGCAAAGCGCTCAAAATCCTCATCATCCTTTTTCTTGGATGGTTTAGGAGGAAAAGGCATGGGCTTCTGAACCCATGGTTCTCTTTCTTTGCCGTGCTTCCTAACAATAAAGTCTCTCTTATCATAACGTTGATTCTTTGATTATGAGTTATCAAGATCAACAGCAGGTTCAATCTCTACATCATTGTCATTGCTAGGTTGAGCTTCAACATGAACATCATCATTAACATTATCACTAGGTTCATGTTCATTACCAGATTGTGTTTCAGCATCAAAAATAGAAATATCATTGGGATTCGCAGGTGTTTCAACAACAGGTTCACTAGAAGCATGCAAAGTTCTATCATTTTTCTTTTTCTTCTTCTTAGGTTCATCGACATTAGTTCTCTGAGAATCTTGCTCAATTCTCTTAGGGTGGCCCTCAGGATACAAATGTTCCTGAGTCATTTTACCCCCTCTAGTCACAACTCTAACAACATTATCATTTTTCTTATTATTCAATTCATTGAGCAAATCATTCTGAGCTTTAAGTACTTGTTCTACTTGAGTGGTAACCATAGAAGCATGTTTACTAATAAGTTTAAGTTCACCTTTAACTCTAAACATATAATCACTCAAGTGTTCAATCATATAAGCACTACATTTCAATTGTCTACCAACATAAGCATTGAAGTTTTCTTGTTTAACAATAAAATTATCAAACTCATCCAAGCTTTGGCTAGCAGACTTATTACGAGGAATATCACCTTCATCAAATCTATAGAGAGAATTTACCTTTACTACCCGTGTTGGGTTATCAAGATCATGTATTTCTTCAATAGGTGGTAAATTCTTAACATCTTCAGCTGTAATACCCTTTTATTTCATAGATTTCTTTGCCTCTTGCATATCTTCAGTACTGAGAAATAGAATACCCCTTTTCTTCGGAGTTGGCTTAGGAGTTGGTTCAGGAAGTGTCCAATCATTTTCATTACTCAACATATTATTCAATAGAAATTCAGCTTGATCAACAGTTCTTTCCCTGAAAACACAACCAACACAACTATCCAGGTGGTCTCTGGAAGCATCGGTTAGTCCATTATAAAAGATATCACGTATTTCATTTTTCTTGAGAGGATGATCAGGCAAAGCATTAAGTAATTGGAGAAGCCTCCCCCAAGCTTGTGGGAGACTCTCTTCTTCAATTTGCACAAAATTGTATATTTCCCTTAAAGCAGCTTGTTTCTTATGAGCGGGGAAATATTTAGCAGAGAAGTAATAAATCATATCCTGGGGACTACGCACACAACTAGGATCAAGAGAATTAAAACATGTTTTAGCATCACCCTTTAATGAGAACGGAAGCAACTTAAGGATAAAGTAATAGCGAGTTTTCTCATCATTAGTAAACAGGGTGGCTATATCATTCAACCTAGTAAGTTGTGCCACAACAGTCTTAGATTCATAGCCATAAAAAGGATCAAATTCAACCAAAGTAATTAACTCAGGGTCGACAGAGAAATCATAATCCTTATCGGAAATACAGATAGGTGAAGTAGCAAAAGCAGGGTCATATTTCATTCTAGCATTCAATGATTTTTCTTTCAGGTTAGCTAAGAGTTTCTTAAGATCGTTATCATTACAAGCTAAAAAGTCTCTAGCAGTTTCAATAATCCTCAGGCACAACAGGCAATTCATATCTAGTGGGAGAATCTTCATCATCACTTTCATCAATATTATCAGTTTCAATAATTTCATTCTCTCTAACCCTAGCAAGTTGTTCATCAAGAAATTCACCTAATGGCACAGTAGTATCAAGCATAGAAGTAGTTTCATCATAACTATCATGCAAAGCAAAAGTGGCATCATCAATAACATGCGACATATCAGAATGAATAGCAGGAGTAGGTGTCGCAAGTTTACTCAAAACAGAAGGTGAATCAAGTGCAAAGCTAGATGACAGTTCCTTACCACTGTAACATCCCAAATTTGCAATTTGGAATGTTATACACAAGATCATCATGCATATCATATTTTCATGCATTTTGGTCGATCCTAGAAATTTCACGCAACTCAAGGACCTTCAGAGAGAGTTGGAGATTTCGTTATTTTCATATTTGAGAGTTTTCTCAAATTTGAAAAGAGGATCATTTGATTTATTTATTTCATCTTCAATTATTTTTCCAATATCAAAAAAATGAGAGAGGGAATAATATGACTTTCCCAAAAATTAGGAGAAATGAAGATTTAATGAATAAATCAAATTTTGTTTTCCGGTGTTTATTTGCATTTTATTTGGATAGGGAAAAATGCGCGTTTTCAAAAAAATTGCATTCTAGGTCCGGAGTAAAGTTCATTTTGTTCGGCTCATTTTTAGGAGTCGGAGAAAATTTACTTTAGGAATTTTGGAGTTCGTTTAGATTTTCTTTCTTTTGTTTTTCTGCGTGCGTAACCGATTTAAAAAAAGGGACGCAGGCCCAGCCGCCTGGGCCAAGGCCGGCCCAGCCGCGCGTGCCAGCCGCGCGCGCCAGCCACCAGCCCCGCCGCCAGGCCGAGTCCCAGCGGGACTCCAAGCCGCCGCCGCCTATAGCCGCCGCCGCCTAGCCGCCCTAGCCGCCGCCCTTAGCCGCCGCCGCCCTTGCCCCGCCGCCGCCGGAGCCCTCGCCGGAGCCTTGCCGGAGGTAGCCGCGCAACCCCTCGCCCCGGTTCGGTTTTTCTTAAGAGAACCGTTCCGTTTCTTTTCCGTTTTCTTTCCGGTTTTTCTTTTCGGTTTCTTTTCCGAAACCCTAGATCGGTTTTCGTTCTTCTTTCGGACCGTTCGTCTCAACGAACGTGATCACCGATTTTTCCCGGTTAACGACGCCCGTTCGTTTAACCGTTCATCTCTTTCTTTTCGTCGGATTTATTCCGCGATCGCGATCTCAGATCCGATCTTCGTTCTAGTCTTTCTTCTCGCTCGTTTATCGGAATCAGGTGATTCAAGCGCCTGGAGTTTCGTTTCGAAACCGTCGTTCCGACTAATCAACTTAAACAAGTTTTTGCCACGGTAAAATTTGACCTAGCTTCAACTTGCTAGAACCGAGTTGTTTTCTTCCGTCGTTTGTTTTCCGTTTCTTTGTTCGGTTCGTTCTTTCTTTGCAACCGGAGTTCTTAAGTTGAACTTTCTGGTTCGTTCTCTTGTTCGAGTTTTACCTGTGCATTAGTTGAGTACTTATTGTATGCTTGTTGTTTGTCTGCGATAGATCACCCGGATTGCGCCGCTTGTTACTTCGAAACCCTAGGTCTCGCGGATCATCAGCAAGGCAAGTAACACTTTGATCATACCTTTTCTACAACCCAGTTTTATTGCATTAGATCAATCCTCACACATTGCATGATTAGGATCTAATTAAATTGTGGGATGGGAAGTAGATGAGGTAGTACCTATTACCTGTTTATCATGAAACCTTTGGGAGTTACTTCTACGTTTGCTTATTATGCCATGCTATGCTAGTAGACGTGGATTGGGTGAGTGATATCCATGACAGATGTGAGTTTGTTAATTTAATGGTTTACCTAAGGTGGCAACTTAAACACACATCTGGGTGGATTGAGGCACCTGATGTCTATCAGGACTTGCCTGTTTTATTTTGGACCGCCACCCAGGCTCAAAGGGATCATAAGATCATTCATGCTAGTAACTTCCGTGTGCAGCCACAAGCCATTATGGGCTCTGGCATAGTTGACTAAGTCGTGCGAACTCTTACAGTGGTAGACTAGCAGATGTAGGGGTTATAGGTGGTACGGTCTACCCGATCGTAAGGTGCTAGCGCTTCTGAAAGACTGTGTCTCGGTCATCCGTCTTCTCAAACACCCTGTAGTGCGAGAAACCAAACGGAGGCGATCGAGTCTTGTGGGGAAAAGTGCGCAAACCTCTGCAGAGTGTACAAACTAATCATGATTAGCCGTGTCCCCGGTTATGGACAACTTGAGTATCTAGTACTTGAATATCATGTGAATCTCAACATGTTACTTCTAATTAATGTTGTTGGGTTTTAATTGTTCACTTAATTGGGATCGGAATGCTGTCAACCATTCTCGATGTTCAACAACTACCATGATAGTTAAATAAATTTATTCCTTTGCAGTAGGGAAAAACTGGCTTTACGCAAAACTATAACCATAGAGCTTTCCACCAGCCATATATGCATGTAGTATAGCTATTTCATTCCATTACTCTCTATGTGTTACATTGCCAGCATATTCCATGTGTTGACCCGTTTTCGGGCTGCAACTTCTCATGTTGCAGACTTTTCAGACGACGAGTAAGGTGCTTTTAGGTCGTGGTTCTATACTCAGTGATGCCGTTGGAGTTGATGGACCCATTTATATTCCGAGTCTTCCGCTGTTATCGTTATTAGATGGCCTAAAGCCATATTTATTGTAATAAGTTCTCTTTGGGACAATGATGTAATAAGTGTGTGATTGCCACTCTGCTATAAATCCTTCGATGTACTGTGTGGTGTCAGCATTACTAATCCAGGGATGACACCGGAGCACAGTAGACTTGATCCATTCGGGTCGGGTCGCTACACCCTCGTAGTTGAGGGAAAAATCTTGGTTCTTTCATCTTTAAAGTTCTTCATAGTGATCAACAGATATAAATCCCAAGTGACTCAAAGAATAGAGCTATACTCCCCGGCTACGGTGCCAAAAAATAGTCTTGATAACCCACAAGTATAGGGGATCGCAACAGTTTTCGAGGGTAGAGTAGTCAACCCAAATTTATAGATTCGACACGGGGGGAGCCAAAGAATATTCTCAAGTATTAGCAGCTGAGTGGTCAATTCAACCACACCTGGAAAATTAAATATCTGCAGCAAAGTATTTAGTAGCAAAGTAATATGGAAGTAATGGTAACAGTGGCAAAAGGTAACAGTAGCAGTTTTGTAGTAATTGTAACAGTGGCAACGGTAAAGTACCTAAGCAAAGATCAATATGTGAAAAGATCGTAGGCAATGGATCAGTGATGGATAATTATGTCGGATGTGATTCCTCATGCAACAGTTATAACATAGGGTGACACAAAACTAGCTCCAGTTCATCAATGTAATGTAGGCATGTATTCCGAATATAGTCATACGTGCTTATGGAAAAGAACTTGCATGACATCTTTTGTCCTACCCTCCCGTGGCAGCGGGGTTCTATTGGAAACTAAGGGATATTAAGGCCTCCTTTTAATAGAGTACCGGACCAAAGCATTAACACTTAGTGAATACATGAACTCCTCAAACTACGGTCATCACCGATAAGTATCCCGATTATTGTCACTTCGGGGTTAACGGATCATAACACATAATAGGTGACTATAGACTTGCAAGATAGGATCAAGAACTCACATATATTCATAAAAACATAATAGGTTTAGATCTGAAATCATGGCACTCGGGCCCTACTGACAAGCATTAAGCATAGCAAAGTCATAGCAACATCAATCTCAGAACATAATGGATACTAGGCATCAAACCCTAATAAAACTAACTCGATTACATGATAAATCTCATCCAACCCATCACCATCCAGCAAGCCTACAATGGAATTACTCATGCACGGTGGTGAGCATCATGAAATTGGTGATGGAGGAAGGTTGATGATGACGATGGCGACGGATTCCCCTCTCCGGAGCCCCGAACGGACTCCAGATCAGCCCTCCCGAGAGAGATTAGGGCTTGGCGGCGGCTCCGTATCGTAAAACACGATGAACCCTTCTCTCTGATTTTTTTCTCCCCGAACATGAATATATAGAGTTAGAGTTGAGGTCGGTGGAGCATCAGGGGGCCCACGAGGCAGGGGGCGCGCCCAGGGGGGTAGGTGCGCCCCCGCCCTCGTGGATAGGGTGTGGGCGCCCTGGTCTTGATTCTGTTGCCGGTATTTTTTATATATTCCAAAAATATTCTCCGTGAAGTTTCAGGTCATTCCGAGAACTTTTGTTTCTGCACAAAAATAACACCATGGCAATTCTGCTGAAAACAGTGTCAATCCGGGTTAGTTCCATTCAAATCATGCAAGTTAGAGTCCAAAACAAGGTCAAAAGTGTTTGGAAAAGTAGATACGATGGGGACGTATCAAGGCGTCGCTGCCGACGCCATCATCAACAGTGGGCCATGAGAGGCCGACGACAACCCCATCCAGATCAGTGGCGGCGACGAGTGTACGCAGCTGCGGCGCTCCGGGCACGGCGAGAGCTCGGGGGCACGTAGCTGTCGTCGCTCGTCTCCTGAGTCTCGTAAGGCTCGGGAGAGTCACTGGACTCCCAGGCGCCGTCACTTCTGCTGGAGGAGCTGTCAGCAGGACCAAGGGCGGGCCCAGCGCCGCTACACTGTCCTGGCGACCCCCTCTAGGGTAACACTCCAGGCGGCGGCCTTCCTTGTCTAAGACCTTGAAGAACAGTGTGGAGGCGCCATCGTACTCGAAACGGATGGCGAGGGCCCCCTCCGCGCGACAGATGCGAGCAACCTCGCCCCATCCGTGGGTCATAAAGATCTTGCCTGGGGAGACGGACTCGACCTCTACTCCCGTTGCCGGGGTGCTGCACCCGGCGTGTTGCAGCCATAGCTCGAGCGGCCCCCTCAGCGGCATCTCTTCAGCAAGAACTGCGGGAACTTGATCCAGGTGCGCGGCGGCATCGCCGCCCACACCACAAGCTCGCGTGAGGAGCCCTCAGCGTGAGTTCACGGGCCGGCGGCGCGTGCCACCACGGCCTAGCTACCGCGGCCGTGGCGCGGGTGGCGCTTCGCGCCGCCTCCTCCTCCGGAGCCTTGCGCTTGGGCGTACAAGGGCAACGGGTAGCCGGGGGGAGGCCGCTCGTACCAAGGCCTCATCACCTCCTGCCTCACGATGACGCTGCGGGGGCGGGGCAATCTCTTCTTCGGCGGAAGTGGCCCCTGCTCTTCACGGGGGGCTTCCCTTTCTCGGCGGCGGAGAACCTCCTTGTCGGCGCCATGGGTGTCGCAGCAAGACGGTGGAGCAAGGAAGAAGAACAAGCAGGCGAAGTGGAGAAAGAGATGAGCGACGGGGGCTCCGCCCCGCTCCTCATTTATTGCCAGAAGGAGGCCAACCGTCGGCCTGCATGATCTAAGGTAATGATGGTTTTCTTCTGCATGCGGCAGGGTCTTGTCAAGTCGAACGGATATCAAGGCAGCATGGGGAAGCGGAGACGCCCACGTCCCATCAATCACCACGCATCAATCAAGGCCGCAGGTGGTTGGGGCCCGTGGCGCTCCGCACTTGCCTTTTGGCTTCGCCTCAAAGCCAAATCCGAGTGTGCCTTGGGCCCGGGGGCTACTGTCGACGTCCTGGGAACGGGGGTACCCAGACTTGCCTGCCTGCGGCCCATGGCGTGGCTCCACCAGCGGCATAGTACGGCCCATCTTCAGCAACAACCACTCAAGACCCTCACGAGGGGCCAAGCCTCGTGAGGCGGACGACACCAAGACCTCCCTGGGGGCAGCCTCGCTAGGCTGGCTCCCGAGGAGCGGGGATATCTATGCAAGGGGCACCTCGTGAGGTTCACGTGACGTGAACCATGACGAGCAAGGCCAGGTGGGCGCCAGCGGACGAAGTGTACCAGTTTCCTCTTTGGTGCTAAAGAGGCAGGCGCAGGCGAGGAGTCCCGAGGCATCAAGCAAAGGGTTCCTTATCGGTGCAAACGAGACCAAGGCCAGCAGGACGGCAGGATGGAGGTCATCGCGGAGCCCACAGCAGTGTCACCACCAGAGTCTTTGGCAGGCGAAGACCACCTTTTGTCAGGATAGCTTGTACTAGTTGTCCCCCCTTCAAACTTGGCCGTTGTTGGATCCCTTCCCGCCTAAACATTTGGGAAGAGGACCAAGGCCACTATAAATAGGACTTAGCCACCACCCTAGTAGGGGACAGATCAGGGACGGATCATTCGGACCATCCTCACCCATACCAGCTCATCGAGCTCAAGAACACCTCTCCTCAGGAGGCAGTTCATCCATTATACTAGTTCATCCCTAGCCCTTGAGGCAATCCACCACTACCACACTGGAGTAGGGTATTACACCACAACGGTGGCCCGAACCAGTATAAACCCTCATTTCTCTTGTTCCTTGGGTTCGTCAAGCTAGGCCTTGAGATCGTTGTGCGAGCGAGCTAGAGAGAGTTCGTTGTGCGCACCCCAGTGTTCGAACCTCAAGGGTTTGCCGGAACCCAGAATCCGACAGCCTTATGTGCTATCACACATCACAACGTAACTAGGTGATTATAAAGATGCTCTACAGGTATCTCCGAAGGTGTTTGTTGGGTTGGCATAGATTGAGAATAGGATTTGTCACTCAAAGTATCGGAGAGGTATCTTTGGGCCCTCTCGGTAATACACATCATAAGATGCCTTGCAAGAAAAGTGACTAATGAGTTAGTTGCAGGATGATGTATTACAGAATGAGTAAAGAGACTTGCCGGTAATGAGATTAAACTAGGTATGAAGATACAGATGATCGAATCTCGGGCAAGTAACATACTGATGACAAAGGGAATAACATATGTTCTCATTACGGTTTGACCGATAAAGATCTTCATAGAATATGTAGGAACCAATTTGAGCATCTAGGTTCCACTATTGGTTATTGACCTGAGAGGTGTCTCGGTCATGTCTACATAGTTCTCGAAATCGTAGGGTCCGCATGCTTAACGTTCGATGACGATTTAGTATTATATGAGTTATGTGATTTGGTGACAGAATGTTGTTTGGAGTCTGAAAGTGCAACTATCCCTAGGTGGTTTTGGTAATTCATAACAACATATAGCTCATTGAGCTAATGCTATTCCAAGATGACTATTTCAGGAAAGCTCAATGATTGGCATGGCATGGATGTGAAAGTGGAACCCTCAAAATGCTAAGGACAAAGGATTGGCTCAAGCTCAAAAGCTCAAGACTCTTCATTTTACATTTTAGTGATCCAAGATCACATTGAGTCCATAGGAAAAGCCAATACTATCAAGGAGGGATGAGGTGTTGCTTAATGAGCCTCTTGCTTCATGTGCTTAGTGATATGCTCCAAAACCTTCAACTACTTTCCCATATCCACATATGACCTAAACCCTAAGCCAAACTCGGTCCTACTGATTCTTTCTATCCGGTGCCACCGAGTTTCACTTGTCATAAGCCACTGCCAAACCCTAGCAATTCAGTTCTACCGATAGGGATCTCAGTCTCACCGAGATGGGATTGCAAACTCTCTGTTTCCCTTTCGTAACTTTTCGGTCTCACCGAAAGAGCGGATCGGTCCCACCGAGATTGCAATGTAAATTCAGTGTTTCCTTTTTGTAACTTTTCGGTCTCACCGAAAGAGCAAATCGGTCCCACCGAGTTTGCCTGACCAACTCTCTGGTTAGCTTATTACCAAAATCGGTCCCACCGAGTTTGTGTAATCGGTCTCACCGAGATTACGTTATGCCCAAACCCTAACCATATCGGTCCTACCGAGTTGCATGTCAGTCTCACCGAAAATCTCTAACGGTCACTAGGTTTACCTTTTCGGTCCGACCGAGTTTGTTGATTCGGTCCCACCAAGATTGGAAAACTATGTGTAACGGTTGGATTTTGTGTGGAGGCTATATATACCCCTCCACCTCCTCTTCATTCGTGGAGAGAGCCATCAGAACACATACACAATTCCAACTCATATGTTCTGAGAGAGAACCACCTACTCATGTGTTGAGACCAAGATATTCCATTCCTACCATATGAATCTTGATCTCTAGCCTTCCCCAAGTTGCTTTCCACTCAAATCTTCTTTCCACAAAATCCAAATCCTATGAGAGAGAGTTGAGTGTTGGGGAGACTATCATTTGAAGCACAAGAGCAAGGAGTTCATTACCTACACACCATTTGTTACTTCTTGGAGAGTGGTGTCTCCTAGATTGGCTAGGTGTCACTTGGGAGCCTCCGACAAGATTGTGGAGTTGAACCAAGAAGTTTGTAAGGGCAAGGAGATCGCCTACTTCGTGAAGATCTACCGCTAGTGAGGCAAGTCCTTCGTGGGCGATGGCCATGGTGGGATAGACAAGGTTGCTTCTTCGTGGACCCTTTGTGGGTGGTTGCTTCTTCATGGACCCTCCGTGGGTGGAGCCCTCCATGGACTCGCGCAACCGTTACCCTCCGTGGGTGGAGCCCTCCGTGGACTCGCGCAACCATTACCCTTCGTGGGTTGAAGTCTCCATCAACGTGGATGTAGGATAGCACCACCTATCCGAACCACGGGAAAAACATCCGTGTCTCCAATTGCGTTTGAATTCTCCAAACCCTTCCCTTTACATTCTTGCAAGTTGCATGCTTTACTTTCCGCTGCCAATATACTCTTTGCATGCTTGCTTGAATTTTGTGATGATTGCTTGACTTGTCCTACAATAGCTAAAATCTGCCAAGAACTAAAATTGGGAAAAGGTTAAGTTTTTATTTGGTCAAGTAGTCTAATCACCCCCCCTCTAGACATACTTTCGATCCTACAGAGTCCCAGATGATATCACGAACATGACGAGGAGTCTCTAAATGGTCGAGAGGTAAAGATTTCTATATAGGACGATGGTATTCGGACACCGGAAGTGTTCTGGAGGGTACCAGGTACTTATCGGGTCACCGGAAAGGAGTTTCGGGCACCCTCGGCAAAGATATGGGCCTTATGGGCCAAGTGAGGGAACACACCAGCCCTGGTGCGCCCCTATGGAGGCCAACCCTATGAGGAGGAGAAGGAAAGTGGGGAGGGCAAGGAAAGTGTGGATTAGGATTCCTACTTCCGTCCCTCTCCCCCCTCTTTCCTTCCACCTCAGTTATATATGGTAGGGGCGCGCAGCTTGGGAGGGACTCCAAGTAGGATTCCTCCTGCTTGGGCGCCTCCTATGGCTGCTCCTCCCTCCCTCCCACCTATATATATGAGAAGGGGGAGCCTGGCACACAAAAGACAACTGCCTAGCCGTGTGCGGCGCCCCCCTCCACAGATTACACCCTCGGTCTTATTCTCACGGTGCTTAGGCAAAGCCCTGCGCCGGATCACTTCACCATCACCGTCACCACGCTGTCATGCTGACAGAACTCATCGACTTCCTCGGCACTCTTCTGGATTAAGAGTTTGATGGACGTCATCGAGCTGAACGTGTGCAGAACTCGGAGGTGTCGTACCTTTGGTGCTTGATCGGTCGGAACAAGAAGAAGTTCGACTACATCAACCGCGTTGTCAAACGCTTCCGCTTTCGGTCTTTGAGGGTACGTAGGCATACTCTCCCCCTCTCGTTGCTATGCATCTCCTAGATAGATCTTGCGTGAGCATAGGAATTTTTTTGAAATTGCATGTTATGTTTCCCAACAGCCCACCAGGTGGGCACAACCCACCTGAGCATGCCAGGGAGCCCAGGCGTGCCCTAGTGGGTTGTGCCCTCCTAAGGCCACCTCCGATGCCCATCTTCTGGTATATAAGTCATTTTGACCTAGAAAAAATAAGGGGAGGACTTTTGGTATGGAGCGCCGCCGACTCGAGGTGGAACTTGGGCAGGAGCACTTTTGCCCTCCGGCGGAGCGATTCCGCTGGGGGAACTTCCCTCCCAGAGGGGGAAATCATTGTTATCATCATCACCAACAACTCTCCCATCTTGGGGAGGGCAATCTCCATCAACATCTTCAACAACACCATCTCCTCTCAAGCCCTAGTTCATCTCTTGTGTTCAATCTTTGTACCAGAACTATAGATTGGTGCTTGTGGGTGACTAATAGTGTTGATTACATCTTGTAGTTGATTACTATATGGTTTATTTGGTGGAAGATTATATGTTAAGATCCATTATGCTATTTAATACCCCTCTGATCGTGAGCATGTTTATCACTTGTGAGTAGTTACTTTTGTTCTTGAGGTCACGGGAGAAATCATGTGAACTTGATATGTGTTCGATATTTTGATAGTATGTATGTTGTGATTCCCTTAGTGGTGTCATGTGAACTTAGACTACATGACACTTCACCATATTTGGGCCTAAGGGAATGCATTGTGTAGTAGTTATTAGATGATGGGTTGCGAGAGTGACAGAAGCTTAAACCCTAGTTTATGCGCTATTCCGTAAGGGACCGATTGGATCCAAAAGTTTAATGCTATGGTTAGAATTTATTCTTAACACTTTTCTCATAGCTGCGGATGCTTGCGAGTTGGTTAATCATAAGTAGGAGGTTTGTTCAAGTAAGAACAATACCTAAGCACCGGTCCACCCACATATCAAATTATCAAAGTAGCGAACACGAATTGAATCAACATGATGAAAGCGACTAGATAAAATTCCCGTGTACCCTCAAGAACACTTTGCTTATTATAAGAGACCGTTTTGGCCTGTCCTTTGCCTCAAAAGGATTGGGCTACCTTGCTGCACTTTTGTTACTATTATTGTTACTTGCTCGTTACAAATTATCTTGCTATCAAACGACTCAATTACTTACAATTTTAGCACTTGCAGACATTACCTTGCTGAAAACCACTTGTCATTTCCTTTTGCTCCTCGTTGGGTTCAACACTCTTACTTATAAAAAAGGCTACAATTGATCCCATATACTTGTGGGTCATCATACTCCCACGGTTATATCTTTGTAGTGCTTAGGCGAATCCCTACGCGGATCACTTCACCATCACCGTCACCACGCTATCGTGCTGACGAAACTCATATACTACCTCGACAACTTGCTGGATCAAGAAGGCGAGGGACGTCGCCAAGCTGAACGTGTGCAGAACTCGGAGGTGCCGTACGTTCGGTGCTTGATCACTCGAAGCTAGAAGAAGTTCGACTACATCAACCGCGTTGTCAAACGCTTTCGATCTACGAGGGTACGTAGACACACTCTCCCCCACTTGTTGCTATGCATCTCCTAGATAGATCGTGCGCGAGCGTAGGAATTTTTTTGAAATAGCATGCTACATTTCCCAACAGTGATATCCGAGCCAAGTCTATGCATAGATGATATGCACGAGTAGAACACAAAGAGTTGTGGGCGATGATCATCATACTGCTTACCACCAATGTCTTATTTTGATTCGGCGGTATTGTTGGATGAAGCGGCTCGGACCAACCTTACATGACCACGTTCATGAGGCCGGTTCCATCGACAGACATGCAACTAGTTTTGCATAAAGGTGGCTGGCGGGTGTCTGATTCTCCTACTTTAGTTGAATCGAATTTGATTGCGGACGGTCCTTGTTGAAGGTTAAAACAACAAACTTGATATATCACTGTTGTGGTTTTGATGCGTAGGTAAGAACGATTCTTGCTAGAAGCCTGTAGCAGCCACGTAAAACTTGCAACAACAAAGTAGAGGACGTCTAACGTGTTTTTGCAGGCATGTTGTGATGTGATATGGTCAAGACATGATGTGATAAATGTTATTGTATGAGATGATCATGTTTTGTAAGATATCTGACAACCAGCGGGAGCCTTATGGTTGTCTCTTTATTGTATGAAATGCAAACACCATGTAATTGCTTTACTTTATCACTATGCATTAGCAATAGTTGTAGAAGCAATAGTTGGCGATGGGACCACGACGCTATGATGGAGATCAAGGTGTCGAGCCGATGACGATGGAGATCATGATGATGCTTTGGAGATGGAGATCAAAAGAACAAGATGATGATGGCCATATCATGTCACATATTTTGATTGCATGTGATGTTTATCTTTTATGCATCTTATTTTTCTTAGTATGGCGGTAGCATTATAAGATGATCCCTTAACAAAATTTCAAGGTATAAGTGTTCTCCCCGAGTGTGCACCGTTGCGACGGTTCGTCGTGTTGAGACACCACGTGATGATCGGGTGTGATAGACTCTACGTTCACATACAACGGGTGCAAGACATTTTCACAAGCGGAATAATTGGGTTAAACTTGACGAGCCTGGCATGTACAGACATGGCCTCGAAACACTGGAGACCGAAAGGTCGAACATGAATCATATAGTAGATATGATCAACATAGAGATGTTCACCATTGATGACTACTCCATCTCACGTGATGATCGAACATGGTTTAGTTGATTTGGATCACATATCACTTAGATGACTTGAGGGATGTCTATTTAAGTGGGAGTTCTTAAGTAGTTTGATTAATTGAACTTAATTTATCATGAACTTAGTCCTGATAGTATTTGCAAATTATGTTGTAGATCAATAGCTCACATTGTAGCTCCCCTATGTTTTTGATATGTTCATAGAGAAAATTAAGTTGAAAGATGATAGTAGCAATGATGTGGATTGGGTCCGTGATCTGAGGATTATCCTCATTGCTGCACAGAAGAATTATGTCCTTGATGCACCACTAGGTGACAAACCTATTGCAGGAGCGGATGCAGACGTTATGAATGTTTGGCAAGCTCCGTATGATGACTACTTGATAGTTTAGTGCACCATGCTTTACGGCTTAGAATCGGGGCTGCAAAACATTTTTGAACGCCACAGAACATATGAGATGTTCCAAGAGCTGAAATTGGTATTTCAGACTCATGCCCGTGTCAAGAGGTATGAGACCTCTGACAAATACTTTGCCTACAGGATGGAGGAGAATAGCTCAGCTAGTGAGCATGTGCTCAGAATGTATGGGTACTACAATCGCTTAAATCAAGCGAGAGTTAATCTTCCAGATAAGATAGTGATTGACAGAGTTCTTTAGTCACTATCACCAAGTTACTAGATCTTCGTGATGAACTATAACATGCAAGGGATGACGAAAATGATCCCAAGCTCTTCGCGATGCTGAAGGTAAAAATCAAGAAAGAGCATCAAGTGTTGATAGTTAACAAGACCACTAGTTTCAATAAAAAGGGCAAGGGATAGAGAGGGAACTTCAAGAAGAATGGCAAGCAAGTTGCCACTCCCGTGAAGAATCCCAAAGCTAGACCCAAGCCTGAAACTGAGTGCTTCTACTGCGAAGGAAATGGTCACTGGAAGTGGAACTGCCCCAAACATTTGGCGGATAAGAAGGATGGCAAAGTGAACAAAGTATATTTGATATAGAGATTATTGATGTGTACCTTACTAGTGTTCGTAGTAGCACCTGAGTATTTGATACTAGTTCAGTTGCTAAGATTAGTAACTCGAAACATGAGTTACATAATGAACAGAGACTAGTTAAGGGCGAGGTGACAATCTGTGTTGGAAGTGATTCCAAGGTTGATAAGATCACCGTCGCACACTCCCTATACCTTCGGGATTAGTGTTGAACCTAAATAAATATTATTTAGTGTTTGCATTGAGCATGAATATGATTGGATCATGTTTATTGCGATACGATTATGAATCTCGATGGTCATACACCCAATGTAAATGGTTTATAGAATCTCGATCGTAGTGATACACATATTCATAATATTGACGCCAAAAGATGCAAAGTTGATAATGATAGTGCAACATATTTGTGGCACTGCCATTAAGTCATATTGGTGTAAAGCGCATGAAGAAACTCCATGCAGATGGGCTTTTGGAATCACTTGATTATGAATCATTTGATACTTGTGAACCATGCCTCATGGGCAAGATGACTAAAACTCCATTCTCCGGAACAATGGAGCGAGCTAATGACTTATTGGAAATAATACATACCGATGTATGCGGTCTGATGAGTGTTGAGCCTCGCGGCGAGTATCGTTATTTTCTAACTTTCACAGATGATTTGAGCATATATGGGTATATCTACTTAATGAAACACAAGTCTGAAACATCTGAAAAGTTCAAAGAATTTCAGAGTGAATGGAGAACCATCGTAACAAGAAAATAAAGTTTCTACGATCTAATCGCGGAGGCGAATATTTGAGTTACGAGTTTGGCCTTCATTTAAAACAATGTGGATTTGTTTCATAACTCACGCCACCTGGAACACCACAGCGTAATGGTGTGTCCGAACGTCGTAACCATACTTTATTAGATATGGTGCGATCTATGATGTCTCTTACCAATTTACCAATATCATTTTGGGGTTATGCATTAGAGACAGTTGCATTCATGTTAAATAGGGAGCTGTCTAAATCCGTTGAGACGACACCATATGAACTGTGGTTTGGCAAGAAACCTAAGTTGTCATTTATTAAAGTTTGGGGTTGCAACACTTATGTTAAAAGGCTTCAGCCTGATGAGATCGAACCCAAATCGGAGAAGTGTGTATTCATAGGATACCCTAAGGAAACAATTGGGTACACCTTCTACCACAAATCCGAAGGCAAGATCTTTGTTGCCAAGAATGGAACATTTCTAGAGAAGGAGTTTCTCTCGAAAGAAGTGAGTGGGAGGAAAGTAGAACTTGATGAGGTAATTGTACCTTCTCTCGAATTGGAAAGTAGCACATCGAAGAAAACCGTTCCCGTGATGCCTACACCAACTAGAGAGGAAGCGGATGATAATGATCATGAAACTTCAGATCAAGTTATTACTGAACCTCGTAGGGCAAACAGAGCATGGTCTGCACCAGAGTGGTACGGTAATCCTGTCCTGGAAGTCATGTTACTAGACCATGGCGAACCTACGAATTATGAAGAAGCTATGATGAGCCCAGATTCCGACAGATGGCTTGAGGCCATGAAATCTGATATAGGATCCATGTATGAGAACAAAGTATGGACTTTGGTGGACTTGCTGGTGATCGGCAAGCCATAGAGAATAAATGGATCTTCAAGAAGAAGACTGACGCTGATGGTAATGTCACCGTCTACAAACTCGACTTGTCGCGAAAGGTTTTCGATAAGTTCAAGGGTTTGACTACGATGAGACCTTCTCACCCGTAGTGATGCTTAAGTCAATCCGAATCATGTTAGAAATTGCCGCATTTTATGATTAAGAAATTTGGCAAATGGACGTCAAAACTGCATTCCTTAATGGATTTCTTAAAAGAAGAGTTGTATATGATGCAACCAGAAGGTTTTGTCGATCCTAAGGATGCTAACAAAGTGTGCAAGCTCCGGCGATCCATCTATGGACTGGTGCAAGCATCTCAGAGTTGGAATATACGCTTTGATGAGGTGATCAAAGCATATGGTTTTATACAGACTTACGGTGAAGCCTGTATTTACAAGAAAGTGAGTGGGAGCTCTGTAGCATTCTAATATTATATGTGGATGGCATATTATTGATTGGAAATGATATAAAATTTCTGGATAGCATAAAAGGATACTTGAATAAGAATTTTTCAATGAAAGACCTCAATGAAGCTACTTGCATATTGACCATCAAGATCTATATGGATAGATCAAGACGCTTAATAGAACTTTCACAAAATACATGCCTTGATAAGATTTGAAGAAGTTCAAAGTGGTTCAGTCCAAGAAGGGGTTCGTGCCTATATTACAAGGTGTGAAGTTGAGTAAGACTCAAAGCCCGACCACGGCAGAAGATAGAGAGGGAATGAAAGCCATTCCTTGTGCCTCAGCCATACGTTCTATATGATATGCCATGTTGTGTACCACACCTTATGTGTGTCTTGCCAATTATCTGGAAAAGAGGGTACAGGAGTGATCCATGAGTGGACCAGTGGACAGCGGTCAAAATTATCCTTAGGTGCCTTAAAGAGGACTAAGGAAATGTTTCTCGGTTATGGAGGTGATAAAGAGTTTGTCATAAAGAGTTATGTTGATGCAAGCTTTGACACCAATCCGAATGACTCTGAGTCTCGATCTGGATACATATTGAAAGTGGGAGCGATTAGTTAGAGTAGCTCCATGCAGAGCATTGTAGACATAGAAATTTGCAAAATACATACGGATCTAAATGTAACAGACCCATTGACTAAACCTCTCTCACAAGCAAAACATGATCACACCTTAATACTCTTTGGGTGTTAATCACATAGTGATGTGAACTAGATTATTGACTCTAGTAAACTCTTTTGGGTGTTGGTCACATGGTGATGTGAACTATGGGTGTTAAATCACATGGTGATGTGAACTAGATTATTGACTCTAGTGCAAGTGGGAGACTGAAGGAAATATGCCCTAGAGGCAATAATAAAGTTGTTATTCTGTATTTCCTTATTCATGATAAAGGTTTATTATTCATGCTAGAATTGTATTGATCGGAAACCTAAATACATGTGCGAATACATAGACAAACACCGTCTCCCGAGTGAGCCTCTACTTGACTAGCTCGTTGATCAGACATGGTTAAGGTTTCCTAACCATGGATATGAGTTGTCATTTGATAACAGGATCACATCATTAGGAGAATGATGTGATGGACAAGACCCATCCATTAGCATAGCATATTGATCGTTCAGTTTTATTGCTATTGCTTTCTTCATGTCAAATACATATTCCTTCAACTATGAGATTATGCAACTCCCGGATACCAGAGGAATGCCTTTTGTGCTATCAAAAGTCACAACATAACTGGGTGATTATAAAGATTCTCTACATGTATCTCCGTAGGTGTTTGTTTTGTTTTCATAGGTTGAGATTAGGATTTGTCACTTCGAGTATCGAAGAGGTATATCTGGGCCCTCTCGATAATACACAACATAAGCTTGCAGGCAAATGACTAATGAGTTAGTAACGGGATGATGTATTACGGAACGAGTAAAGAGACTTACTGGTAACGAGATTGAACTCGGTATAGAGATACCGATGATCGAATCTCAGGCAAGTAACATACCGATGGACAAAAGGAATTGTGTATGTTGTCATAACGGTTCGATCGATAAAGATCTTCATAGAATATGTAGGAGCCAATATGGGCATCTAGGTTCCGCTATTGGTTATTGACCGGAGAGGTGTCTCGGTCATGTCTACATAGTTCTTGAACCCGTAGGGTTCGCACGCTTAACGTTCGATGATGATATAGTATTATATGAGTTATGTGATTTGGTGACCAAATGTTGTTTGGAGACACGCATGATATCAGGGACATGACGAGGAGTCTCGAAATAGTTGAGAGGTAAAGATTGATATATAGGACGATGGTATTCGGACACCGGAAGTGTTCTGGAGGGTACTGTGTACATATCGGGTCACCGGAAGAGGTTCCGGACACCCCCGGCAAAAGATATGGGCCTTATGGGACAAGAGGGGAACACACCAGCCACAAGGGGATGGTGCGCCCCCATATGGGCCGGCCAAGAAGGAGAAGGAAAGAGGGGAAGGGAAAGGGAAAAGAGGGAATAGGATTCCCCTTTCCTTCCCTCTCCCCCTCTCTTTCCTTCCCCCTCCGGCAGTTAAGGAAAGGGGGAGTGCCGGCCATAGGAAGGCCCCAAGTAGGATTCGGCCTACTTGGGCACCTCCTTAGCTGCCTACCCTCTGCCCCCACCTATATATATGTGGGGGGCGCCCCTAGCACACACCAGGCAATTGCCTAGCCGTGTGCGGCGCCCCCCTCCAGCGTTTACTCCCACGGTCATATCTTCGTAGTGCTTAGGCGAAGCCCTGCGCGGATCACTTCACCATCACCGTCACCATGCCATCGTGCTGACAGAACTCATCTACTACCTCGACAACTTGCTAGATCAAGAACGCTAGGGACGTCACTGAGCTGAACGTGTGCAGAACTCGGAGGTGTCGTGCGTTCGGTCCTTGATCAGTCGGAGCTAGAAGAAGTTCGACTACATAAACCGCGTTGTCAAGCGCTTCCGCTTTCGGTTTACGAGGGTACGTAGACACACTCTCCCCCTCTCATTGCTATGCATCTCCTAGATAGATCTTGCGTGAGCGTAGGAATTTTTTCAAATTGCATGCTATGTTTCCCAACACATATAATATCAGAAATGCTACAGAGCTCCCACTCACTTTCTTATAAATACATGCTTCACCATGAGTCTATATAAAACCATATGCTTTGATCACCTCATCAAAGCATATATTCCAACTCCGAGATGCTTGCACCAGTCCATAGATGGATCGCTGGAGCTTGCCACACTTCGTTAGCACCTTTAGGATCGACAAAACCTTCTGGTTGCATCATATACAACTCTTCTTTAAGAAATCCATTAAGGAATGCAGTTTTGGCGTCCATCTGCCAGATTTTATAATTATAAAATGTGGCAATTGCTAACATGATTCAGACTGACTTAAGCATTGCTATAGGTGAGAAGGTCTCATCGTAGTCAACCCCTTGAACTTGTTGAAAACCTTTCGCGACAAGTCGAACTTTGTAGATGGTGACATTACCATCAACGTCCGTCTTCTTCTTGAAGATCCATTTATTCTCAATGGCTTGCCGATCATCGGGCAAATCCACCAAAGTCCATACTTTCTTCTCATACATGGATCCTATCTCAAATTTCATGGCCTCAATCCCTTTATCGGAATCTGGGCTCATCATAGCTTCTTCATAGTTCGTAGGTTCGCCATGGTCTAATAACATGACTTCCAGGATAGGATTACCGTACCATTCTGGTGCGGAACATGCTCTGTTCGACCTATGAGGTCCAGTAGTAACTTGATCTGAAGTTTCATGATCATCATCATTAGCTTCCTCTCTAGTTGGTGTAGGCATCACGGGAACAGATTTCTCTGATGTGCTACTTTCCAATTCGAGAGAAGGTACAGTTACCTCATAAGTTCTACTTTCCTCCCACTCACTTATTTCGAGAGAAACTACTTCTCTAGAAAGGTTCCATTCTTGGCAACAAAGGTCTTGCCTTCGGATTTGTGGTAGAAGGTGTACCCAATTGTTTCCTTAGGGTATCCTTTGAACACGCACTTCTCTGATTTGGGTTCGAGCTTATCAGGCTGAAGCCTTTTGACATAAGTGTCGCAACCCCAAACTTTAAGAAACGACAACTTAGGTTTCATGCCAAACCACAGTTCATACGGTGTCGTCTCAACGGATTTAGACGGTGCCCTATTTAACATGAATGCAGTTGTCTCTGATGCATAACCCCAAAACAATAGTGGTAAATCGGTAAAAAAAACTTCATAGAACCAATAAAGTACGGTTACGGCGTTCGGACACACCATTACGCTGTGGTTTTCCAGGTGGCGTGAGTTTTGAAACAACTCCACATTGTTTTAAATGAAGGCCAAACTCGTAACTCAAATAATCGCCTCCGCGATCAGATCTTAGAAACTTTATTTTCTTTTTACGATGATTCTCCACTTTAATCTAAAATTCTTTGAACTTTTCAAATGTTTCAGACTTGTGTTTCATTAAGTAGATATAGCCATACCTACTCAAATCATCTGTGAAGGTGAGAAAATAACGATACCCGCCGCGTGCTTCAACACTCATCGGACCGCATGCATCGATCTGTATTATTTCCAATAAGTCATTAGCTCGCTCCATTGTTCCGGAGAGTGGAGTTTTAGTCATCTTGCCCATGAAGCATGGTTGGCAAGTATCAAATGATTCATAATCTAGTGATTCCAAAAGTCCATCCGCATGGAGTTTCTTCATGCGCTTTACACCAATATGACCTAAACGCCAGTGCCACAAATAAGTTGCATTATCATTATCAACTTTGCATCTTTTGGCATTAATATTATGAATATGTGTATCACTACGATCGAAATTCAACAAGAATAGACCATTCATCAAGGGTGCATGACCATAAAAGATATTACTCATATAAATAGAACAACCGTTATTCTCTGATTTAAATGAATAACCGTCTCACATTAAATAAGGTCCAGATAAAATGTGCATGCTCAACGCTGGCACCAAATAACAATTATTCATATCTAAAACTAATCCCGAAGGTAGATGTAGAGGTAGCGTGCCGACAACGATCACATCGACCTTGGAACCATTCCCGACGCGCATCGTCACCTCGTCCTTCGTTTATTCCGTAGCTCCTATTTCGAGTTACAAATATGAGCAACTGAACCAGTATCAAATACCCAGGCGCTACTACGAGCATTAGTAAGGTACAAATCAATAACATGTATATCAAATATACCTTTGTTCACTTTGCCATCCTTCTTACTTGCCAAGTATTTGGGGCAGTTCCGCTTCCAGTGACCAGTCCCTTTGCAGTAGAAGCACTCAGTTTCAGGCTTGGGTCCATCTTTGGGTTTCTTCCCTGGAGTGGCAAATTGCTTGCCATTCTTCGTGAAGTTCCCTTTCTTTCCATTGCTTTTTTCTTGAAACTAGTGATCTTGTTAACCATCAACACTTGATGCTGCTTCTTGATTTCTACCTCCGCGGCTTTAAGCATTGCGAATAGATCAGGAATTGTTTTATTCATCCCTTGCATAATATAGTTCATCACGAAGCCTTTGTAGCTTGGTGGCAGTGATTGAAGAACTCTGTCAATAATACTATCAACTGGAAGTTCAACTCCCAGCTGAGTCAAGTGGTTATGATACCCAGACATTTTGAGTATGTGTTCACTGACAGAATTGTTCTCCTCCATCTTGCAGTTATAGAAATTGTTGGAGACTTCATATCTCTCAACCCGGGCATTTGCTTGAAATATTAACTTCAACTCTTGTTACTTCTCATATGCTCCATGACGTTCAAAACGTCTTTGAAGTCCCGGTTCTAAGCCATAAAGCATGACATTGAACTATCGAGTAGTCATAAGATCGAGCTTGCGAGACGTTCATAACATCTGATTCAGCTCCTGCAGCAGGTCTGTCACCCAACAGTGCATCAAGGACATAATTCTTCTTTGCAGCAATGAGGATAATCCTCAAGTTACGGAACCAGTCCGTGTAGTTGCTACCATCATCTTTCAACTTAGCTTTCTCTAGGAACGCATTAAAATTCAGGGGAACGGTAGCTCAGGCCATTGATCTACAACATAGGTACGCAAAACTATAAGACTAAGTTCATGACAAATTTAAGTTCAATTAATCAAATTTCTTAAGAACTCCCACTTTAATAAACATACCTCAAGTTATCTAAATTATACATGATCCAAGTCAACTAACTCATGCCCAATCATCACGTTAGATGGGGTAGTCATCAATGGTGAACATCTCTATGTTGATCATTGATAACCCACAAGTATAGGGGATCTATCGTAGTCCTTTCGATAAGTAAGAGTGTCGAACCCAACGAGGAGCAGAAGGAAATGATAAGCGGTTTTCAGCAAGGTATTCTCTGCAAGCACTGAAATTATAGGTAACAAATAGTTTTGTGATAAGATAATTTGTAACGAGCAACAAGTAACAAAAGTAAATAAAGTGCAGCAAGGTGGCCCAATCCTTTTTGTAGCAAAGGACAAGCCTGGACAAACTCTTATATAGAGAAAAGCGCTCCCAAGGACACATGGGAATTATCGTTCAAGCTAGTTTTCATCACATTCATATGATTTGTGTTCGGTACTTTGATAATTTGATATGTGGGTGGACCGGTGCTTGGGTACTGTCCTTACTTGGACAAGCATCCCACTTATGATTAACCTCTATTGCAAGCATCCGCAACTACAACAAAAGTATTAAGGTAAACCTAACCATAGCATGAAACATATGGATCCAAATCAGCCCCTTACGAAGCAACGCATAAACTAGGGTTTAAGCTTCTATCACTCTAGCAACCCATCATCTACTTATTACTTCCCAATGCCTTCCTCTAAGCCCAAATAATGGTGAAGTGTCATGTAGTCGACGTTCACATAACACCACTAGAGGAGAGACAACATACATCTCATCAAAATATTGAGCGAATACCAAATTCACATGACTACTAATAACAAGACTTCTCCCATGTCCTCGGGAACAAACGTAACTACTCACAAAGCATATTCATGTTCATAACCAGAGGGGTATTAATATGCATATAGGATCTGAACATATGATCTTCCACCAAATAAACCAACTA